>NC_073228.2:104433106-104736136 GCF_029281585.2 Gorilla gorilla gorilla
CAGAATGTGCAGGTTTGTTACATAGGTATACACATGCCATGGTGGTTTGCTGCACCCAATAACCCATCATCTGCATTAAGTATTTCTTCTAATGCTATCCTTTCCCTAGTTCCCCACCCCCCAATAGGCCCTGGTGTGTGATGTTCCCCTCCCTGTGTCCATGTGCGCTCTCATTGTTCAACTCCCACTTGTGAGTGAGAACGTGCGGTGTTTGGTTTTCTGTTCCTGTGTTAGTTTGCTGAGAATGATGGTTTCCAGCTTCATCCATGTCCCTGCAAAGGACGTGAACTCATCCTTTTCTATGACTGCATAATATTCCATGGTATATATGTGCCATATATTCTTTATCCAGTCTATCATTGATCGGCATTTGGGTTGGTTCCAAGTCTTTACTATTGTGAACAGTTCTGTAATAAACTTACGTGTGCATGGGTCTTTATAGTAGAATGATTTATAATCCTTTGGGTATGTATCCAGTAATGGGATTGCTGGGTCAAATGGTATTTCTGATTCTAGATCCTTGAGGAATCGCCACACTGTCTTCCACAATGGTTGAACTAATTTACACTCCCACCAACAGTGTAAAAGCGTTCCTATTTCTCCATATCCTCTCCAGCATCTGTTGTTTCCTGACTTTTTTTTTTTTTTTTGGAGACATAGTTTCACCATTGTTGCCCAGGCTGGAGTGCAATGTCATGATCTCAGCTCACCACAACCTCTTTCTCCCATGTTCAGGTGATTCTCCTGCCTCAGCCTCCTGAGTAGCTGGGAATACAGGCGTGTGCCACCACACCTGGCTAATTTTCTATTTTTAGTAGAGACGGGGTTTTTCCATGTTAGTGAGGCTGGTCTCGAACTCCCAACCTTGGGTGATCCACACTCCTCAGTCTCCCAAAGTGCTGGGATTACAGGCATAAGCCACCACACCCAGCCTGTTTCCTGACTTTAATGATTGCCATTCTAACTGGCATGAGATGGTATCTCATTGTGGATTTGATCTGCATTTCTGTAATGACCAGTGATGATGATCTTTTTTTCATGTTTGTTGGCCGCATGAATGTGTTCTTTTGAGAAGCGTCTGTTCATGTACTTTGCCCACTTTATGATGGTTTTTTTTTTCTTGTCAATTTGTTTAAGTTCTTTGTAGATTCTGGATATTAGCCCTTTGTCAGATGGATAGATTGCAAAAATTTTCTCCCATTCTCTAGGTTGCCTGTTCACTCTGATGATAATTTCTTTTGCTGTACAGGACCTCTTTCGTTTAATTAGATCCCATTTGTCAATTTTGGCTTTTGTTGCCATTGCTTTTGGTATTTTAGTCATGAAATCTTTGCCCATGCCTATGTCCTGAATGCTATTGCCTAGGCTTTTCTCTAGTTTTTATGGTTTTATGTCTTACGTTTAAGTCTTTAATCCATCTTGCGTTAATTTTTGTATAAGGTGTAAGGAAGGGGTCCAGTTTCAATTTTCTGCATATGGCTAGCCAGTTTTCAAACCACCATTTATTAAATAGGGAATCCTTTCCCCATTGTTCGTTTTTGTCAGGTTGTCAAAGATTAGATGCTTGCAGATGTGTGGAATTATCTCTGAGGCTTCTGTTCTGTTCTCTTGGTCTATATATCTGTTTTGGTACCAGTACCATGGTGTTTTGGTTACTGTATCCTTGTAGTACAGTTTGAAGTCAGTATCATACTGAGCAGGCAAAAGCTGGAACCATTTGCTTTGAAAACTCCACAAGACAAGGATGCCCTCTCTCACCACTCCTATTCAACATAGTATTGGAAGTTCTGGCCAGGGTATTCAGGCAATAGAAAGAAATAAAGCATATTCAAATAGGAAGAGAGGAAGTCAAATTATCTCTGTTTGCGGATGACATGATTGTATATTTAGAAAACCCCATCGTCTTAGCCCATAATCTCTCTAAGCTGATGAGCAACTTCAGCAAAGTCTCAGGATACAAAATCAATGTGCAAAAATAAAAGCATTCCTGTACACCAATAATAGACAGAGAGACAAATCATGAGTGAACTCCCATTCGCAACTGGTGCAAAGAAAATAAAATACCTAGGAATACAACTTAAAAAGAATGTAAAGGACCTCTTCAAGGAGAACTACAAACCACTGCTCATGGAAATAGAAGAGGACACAAACAAATGGAAAAACATTCCATGCTCAAGGATAGGAAGAACCAATATCGTAAAAATGGGCATATTGCCCAAAGTAATTTATAGATCCAATGCTATCCCCATCAAGCTACCATTGACTTTCTTCACAGAATTAGAAAAAACTACTTTAAATTTCATATGAAACCAAAAATGAGCCGGTGTAGCCAAGACAATCCTAAACAAAAAGAACAATGCTGGAGGAATTTATTTTTGAAAAATCCTTTATCCTCATCGTTTACACCAATCAATCATAACATTTTCTTGATTCTACTAGCAATATATATCTGGAACCAATCCACGTTTTTTCATCTCCAGTGTAATTACACGAGCTATCATTCTGTCATCCAAACTGTTGCAATGCTTCTGAAATGTCTCCGTAACTCCACACTTGCCTCCCTCTGGTCTGTTTTTCACAGAACAGTCAGAGTAGTAATTTTAAAATTATTGCAATTCCCTGCTTAAAACCTTTCAAGCGTTGTTTCTTCAATTTAGAGGAAAATAAAAATGTCTTATTTGGTCTATATGGCCCTGTCTGATCTGGTGTCTGCCTATTTCTCTTATCAGCTACTGAAAGCCACTCTTTGAGTTACTTGAGGATTACAAGCTCTTGGAGGATTCAGAGCTATCTTAGAGTCATGCTCATATACTCACTCTTGCTAGAATTCTCTTTAAACCACCTTATGTCCAATGTCTACATCCATTTGGTCTTAGAATAATAATTACTTCCTTAAAGAGCCCTTCTTTAACACTCCGGCCAAAATTTATACTTAATATGTAATTTATATTTTTCTTTTTTATAGTACCCTGATTTTGAAAATAATTTTAGGGAGACTACTTCCGTCCTAAGCTGCACACTCATCTTTAAGATAAGAAATCTTTGGATCGGGTGAATTGTCATTCCTGCATCCTTTTTTAACCACATTCTGGATGTTTGAGTCCAGATATCCCCTGCCATAGCAGCACTGAACCTGCTTACGGAGCTGGGGACTGTGAGTGATGTTGACGCTGGAGAGTGGGAAGGTAATGGTGGGAGGCCAGCAACTTCCATCTGTGCTCTTGCCCTGGGTCTTATAGATATGAAGAGCAGGTTGGTCCATTGTCTCCCTTTTAAAATCAAAGCTTTAATGACCTCAACAAACTATTTAGGTTCTGTCCCTCAGAAAAGAAAAAATCTAATAATGAAAAGATGAGTACAAATTCAGCCGTTCAGTTTCCAGAGCTCTAACATCAACTACACACGTCTTTTTCTATGTTATCATTACCTCTTTAGCTCAGGAGATTTAAAAAAATCATATGTAAAACTTTCTAAATGTTAGATTATTTCTGCTTAATTTTTGTTCATAGTTTTATGGTATGTTTGTCATGAAATGTAGCTCATGTAATATTTTCTTACCAGAATTTGTTGAGCTTTCCTTTTTGAAATAATACATACCATTTACATAAATATTCATTGGGTGCTGAAAAGTATATTAAATATTCACTGATTAAAATTATATTTAATGACTACTTAGATTTTTATATACTACATTTATTAATTTCTGTATCCATTCAATGATTGCAATTGTATATTTTTATGCCATTTAACATGCTGAAAATGTAACACAGTGGAGTACTGAAAAGGATTCAGACACTGCTTTCATAGTCCCTAGTTTTGAAAAACTCATATTTTAGTGAAGCAAATGATAGTTAATTACACAAATAAATACAATGGGATGACTGCCTTGATAGCTGCTATGGAAGCACATAACAGAAACAAAAGCCCAGGAATGGAGGTCACTGTCTTTATATCTGGAATAAATGTAAAACTAAGAGTTAGCTACACAAAGACAGGGAGTGTTGCTGGAGTGGAGTCCAGCATATGTGAAGCACGGGAGGCCTATAAGATGACATATTTTTGCAGAACTGAAAAAGAGTTAGGATGGACAGTAGTGGTAGAAGTTTGTGAAGTGTATAGTAAAGAATACTCTCAGAGAAATAACATTGTATTGGGTTTACTGAGTACTCTTGAATGAATTTTAAATAGGTTGGTGAGATCATCAAACTTATTTATATAAAAGTAACCTAGGTTGCAAGTCAGAAACTAGTTTAGACGAGGCAAAATTAGGAAAAAGCTACAGAAAAAGCATTTGAAAGTTATTATAATAAGGAGAGAGATGAAGGTGGACTGAATGAAGTTATCGACAATGGGAATGGACAAAACAGGACCAAATTGAGTTGGCGACACAAAAGAGAAGTTCATTTAAACTCTGTCTTTTCTAGAATATATGAAACACCACACTGGGCTGTTTCCTGTTAAAGACATGAGGACAGGGGATCCATTGTAATAATTTGTGTTTTTCCGCAGTTTTCTTAAATAACTGTATTTTGTCATAATTCATAACTCTGTGTTGATATCAGATATTACTTTTCACAATAGGTTTCTATTAACTCTCTGAATGACCTCTCCTCTTAAAATTTTGTCATTCTACCTTTAGTTTCCAACATGCTGCTATTGTATCTGAGGAAGACTTGTTAAACAGCACATACACCAGATTATTTATAAAATAAGACAGTCCTATTCATTAGACTGTAGTCCAGAAAATGAGGGTAGTCTTTTTTCTTCTATGAATCTTGCCATGTTCTTCAACCTGTTTGCCCATCAGAATCTTGCTTACTGGTCTGTAGCTATACAGATGTATTTTGAAAATTTGAGGTTGCCGGAAATATGAGCACTAAGTCAGCTTATTATTATATATTATTTATATGTTTAAATTTATTTTTCATATTATATTAGGAAAACCCTTGCATTCAATGTATAACTTTATGTTTGGTAGACAGAATTGAAAAAACCTACATTTTTTGACCAAACTGCATATTAATGAAGAGATGAGAGGCATATATGTTTATTTGAATTAGCTATCCATTAATTGACTCATCTTTACATGAATTCCAAGAATCAAGCAATAAGACAGTTTTATAAAATTGGACTTTCTAATGGTTTTTAAAATGTGAATATTTTGGTAAGTCTTTAAATTGACTAGCTAGATTGTACTGATTAAAATTGCCATTTCAGTACAATCCTCTTAGGTGATATTTATAGCTATCATGTAATTCCTATCATAAGATTTACCACCATTGTCATATGTTATCATTCAATTAAAAAGCCATATTATGTAAATACTATCCCTACCTTGTTATATTTTTAAATTAGAGTATGGAGATTAGTAACATCTCTCTACTATTTATCTATCTATATCCTCTAGCAACCTTTTTTTAAAACCTTCCTTCCAGGTCTTGTTTTCCTGCTAAGACTGTTTCTGGTTAGTACAATAAGCAAATCTACTGCAGCAACTTTTTCTGACCCAGGAACTCTGAAGAAATTCATAGAGTTAAACAAATTTTTTTCATGACTTGGGATGCTGAGCCACTATGATTTTCACAGGGCCTGCCACCCGGATTCTCAAAGGACTATGCATGCAGAGTTATCAATACAGATTGTCTTTGAACAGAATTGGCTTGGAGAACAGTTCCAAAGTCTCTGCCTCCTGTTTCCTGGTCATTTGACTGCAGGGCATTTATAACCAACCAATGAATCAATTAATTAAATGCTTTCCTCTTTTAGGAAAGAATCTTCATGAGTGTCTATTATATTCTCAAACTCTTGGAGAAGACCATAATACAAGGCTTCTGAAATTCAGGTATACAAGAGTCGAGAGTTCTCTGTGTCAGCCACTGTGCTAAGGCCACTTGTAGAGCATGGACACGCAAAACGGCTGATAAACATTTTATCAGTATTCTTACCATAAGAAAATCCATTTTATATTTTAATTGTTTATATTCTGAGATTTCTGGAGTAAGTTATCAAAGGGGAAAATGATTTTTTCACAGATGCATATTTTCCTTTGCAACAATTATAGTTTTAGTTTATCTTTGTTTTCACCTAATTACTGATAGTTGAAAAATATGTCAATATTTGTTGAATTTTCCAAAATACTTTCCTTTTAAAGGGCATAATACACCATTAAAAATGTTTGATAGGAAGGAATATTCAGCTCAATATTACAGATGAATAATTGATAGCACAGAGAGATTAATTGCTGATTCAAGGTCACACAGTTGGTCAGTCTTTATTCAGAAAATAAAGTCATTATTTCAAGGCCACAATGATGAGGCTTCATAATTCCCATAATAATTCCAACTTAAGTTTTTATATGTTTTCTTCATGAGAAAAGGAGCAAATATTTCCTTGTATGTAACTTTCAAAATAATTTATGAGGCTCTATTACCTTTTGTTCTTTCTAAGTTTATATTTGTCTACTTTTTTACACGTTTAAACATTTTTCTGGGCTCAGCATAAGAAAATACTTTTAGAGATTGAATTATAGAGAAAGTTGCTAAAAATATTCATACTCTATCATGAGACTTTAACATTGTGGTCAAAAACTTAATCTTAAAATTCCAAGCTTATAACATATATACATATGCAAATAAGTAGTCAAGAATAGTTTTTTGAAATGTTTCATCTGACTCACAGGGGCTAACTGAGCTATGAAATGTGAAAATCTGCCAAACATGAAACTGAGAAGAAAACTCAAACATGCCCAGGGCAATAAATAAGATTTATATTTTTTTGTTTGTTTCTGGTATGTGTTTGTTTTTATTTCTAGCTGACTAATGTGTATCTTCAGTGATGAATAATATGACAAAATAATCTTTACTGAACTCAACAATCTGAATGTGGAGTAAATTAGACATGAAGAAACTTATGAAAATTTTATGTGATGTGCTAATGGCTTGCTTCTCTTTGGCCATTTTCTCTGTTTTGTTGTCTAGCAATATTCAAATCCTTGCCCATTAGTTATGGAATTTCTAAGGGTAGGTACTTAGTTTTAATCTAGTTTTTCAATTCCAGGTTCTAACACAGTGTTTGGCTCAAAATAAATACTCAACAAATTGTGCAATAATAAAGTAACTTGAAAAAGAAAATCACATGAAAACTTGAATGTTCATAAATCATAAAGAAAAATCACCTAACTTCAGATCTTTTCCTAAGAATCTTCTTCATTCACTTTACCACTCCTATCCTCATCTTAATGGAACAGAAGTGAAAAGGAGGAGGATAAACATTTTAGCTTTTAGCAAATTAAAGGAATCAAAAAATAAGAATATCTTCATAAAATAGAGGTGACATTTTTTAAACGGAGCTTGAAAAATGAATAGAATTTTGACAGCACAGATTGCAGTGCTTAGATTGAAAGGAAAAACGAAGACTTAGTAGCATAAGATTGAATGTGTGAAGCAATGGCAATTGATTTAACTGAAGACCAGGGTAGGTATATGGGAAGACTTGTACAAATTTAGGCCACAACCTTGAAAGTCAGGCAAATAAGTTTACCTTAATTGGTTAGAGATAAAAATCCATTATGTTTTTAAAGGTCATCTTTTTCTTTCTTTTTTTCTTATTTTTTTGAGATGGAGTCTTGCTCTTGTGGCCCAGGCTGGAGTGCAATGACTCTATCTCGGCTCACTGCAAACTCCACCTCCTGGGTTCAAGCGATTCTCCTGCCTCAGCCTCCCGAGTAGCTGGGATTACAGGCGCCTGCCACTACGCCCAGCTAATTTTTGTATTTTTAGTAGAGGTGAGGTTTCGCCATGTTGGCCAGGCTGGTCTCAAACTCCTGACCTTGTGGTCCGCCCACCTCGGCCTCCCAAAGTGCTGGGATTACAGGCGTGAGCCACTGCACCTGGCCATCTTTTTATATATACTAGTCTCTTTTTATTTGACTGGATTGGATCTTCAGCCTCTAAGTAAACAGTATTCTCAACAACAGTAATCCTTTCCCCGTTCACTATTAATCGAGCAGTAAATGATCCTCTGTATTCGATTCTGCCTTTAGACTCTTCTGTTTAAAAAGCAATATTTTTCTGCAGTGCCAGCTACTCAGGAGGCTGAGGTGAGAGGATCACTTGAGCCTAGATGTTCGAGGCTGCAATGAACCATGATCATTCAGTGAGACCCTGTCTCTAAAAAAATAATTAATTGAATAAACAATGTTTCTGAATATATTATAAAGGAGAAATCATATGTACTCTTGTTGCCCTCTGATTGAACTATTTGCTTCCTCTCTCTCTGGGTGAATACATGTGCTTTTGTTTCACCACCTGACTTCTTAAAAGTCAGAGCAATTTTCATACTTTAAACATTCACATTTAATATAGATAATAAATTAAGAATTTTCTTTACACTTCTAAATATTAAATTTATTTCATCCAGTTATAGAGATTCAGGGACCTAGTATACTGAGATAGGAATTGGTTCCAGTAGTTTTATAGACTTAAGATAATTTTTGGTATGTTATTTTTAATTTTATAGGCTCAAAGAAGCCAAGATCCATTTCTCTTAGGACTTGGAATAATCCTTTGGGTTGTATTTTTAAAAATCCCTTTCTTATATCTCTCTGCAAGACCACTGTATGAGGAATAAAAGTGTTGGGTCGATTCCAAACCACTCTCAAGTGGAATTAAACTGAGGCTTCTTTCTCAAGCCAAGGTGAGCCGGAATAAGGTCATTCTTGAAACATACGAGTAAGTGCCATTGCTCTCAACATTATTCTATAGACCAATTTTTACAACATGGGTAGAGAATTAAAAGAAAAAAAGGTAGTTTTCCAGTCTTATAATCATGTTGTTTTCATCACTTGTGTATTTGTAGCAGAAATTGAAGATGTTACAGAACAAACAGTATTCAAACACCCTAAGAACACTGTACAATAACAGCAAGGCTAGTTCAATTTACTGTTTTGAAATGTTAAGTATCTCACTTTTTTTCTTCTCTTTTTCAGTCTGCATATTCTCTGTACTTGGCTACTTGATGCCGATCCTCTGGTGAGGTCTACTGCTGACCCAGACAATGCAAGCTCTGGTCTTTACCCTTTGCCCATCAGCCCTTTCCCTCCTCCTCTGACACCAACTTTCATCTTCCCTGCAGCCAGAGTTTTCCAGGCATGAAAAAGTGACTCTCTTCTCAGATATGACAGGCAGAAAAGCTGCCACTTACACTGAGTGCACTTTGGGTCTTTAGAGGAAAGTAAGGGGAATTCAAATGAGGGGAACCCTTCATGTAGCTTCGCAGTTAACTAACTTTGATGACTGTTTATCTTTCATCTTCACAGCTGTTTTTTTGAAGCAAATATATTTAAGGAAAATAGTAAACTAGATCCTAAAGTTTAAAATGCCTTTCCTTGTTGTATTCTCTGCTTTCTTTTTCCTTGTCTATTAAGACAGATTTACAATGAAAATAAAGTGGACCTCTGATGGTACCCTGAAGTCTGAATTTTTTATTATTATTATCTTTTCTTTTTCATTAGGTCTGACTCCTGTGTAACTATGCCTGCAGGGAAGGAGATACTGCCCAAGCAGGCACTGTTATTATTTGGAGTTATAATATATCCCTTTTATAGGTTGTTTTGCATTTCTTTCCTGGAGATAATAGCAGTATAATTTTGAAATATTCTTTAGTAGAAGCTTCTATTATTATACATCATAGAAAAAATTTGACTTGCACTGGTCTCTGTAATATATTTGTCGTTACATATATTCAGCAACTGTTTATAGCAAGTTTGGCATAGTTGACTGATACATTTCCTTAATTATTTAGATAAGAATAATCATAAGCATTAAATATGGAAGTAAAGTTGGTTTGAGGCTACCCAGAGGACTGTGAGATTTTGTTGCATTTCGGTCTGACATGTCCTTACATGCTTCAGTATAGAAGAAAGTGTAATAGAAAACGTCACTTGATTTTTACTTCCAGGTCTCCCACTATTATTCCCACAGGCAAGAGATTTCTTGTCTTCATACTTCAGATTCTTATTTATAAAGTTAATGAAGAACTTGGCTATTTCCAAAGCCTTTCTCAGAAATATATATTTCCTCAAGCATAGGAAACATTTAAGATTTAAATTGTAACAAGTCCTTGCTCAGGAATATGAATGGATGTGATGAGGTTCATGACACAGTACCTCAAAATATGGCACCATGGAACACTGAGTATTTTAACCTAAAGGAATTTTAGAAAACAACAGAAGCAGGAAGGACACTCTGACATTCCTTCACAATTCTCCTCTGAAGCAGGCCATAAAAGAATTATCTGACTTTCCTTTAAAGTCATAGAACCTTCATTTCAGACGGGTCTCTCTGTACTCAGAAGAAAGGAGTGAAGACACAGAGACAGTAGAATCTGAACAGACAGGCCACACTTAGTTCTCCAGCTTATTGCCATTAGACCATACCCTTTTGTTCTCCAATCACTCTTCTTCATGATCGTCCATAAAAATACACAGTTTTTCCTGTTTCTATGGGTCTTCATTTCTGAGGGGTCCCATGTCTTGACCATAAACTTGTAATGGATGAAGAAAAGATATTACTCTTTTTCCCCTACAATTAAGTGCAAAATACAGGTTAAATAACTTGAGTCATGATTTTATATAGCTCTAAAAATTAGAATTCTACGTGGAAAAATAAAATGAATCTGATATAAATGTATGACTCGTAGCTTTGAGACAGTCAGGTGGGAGGGGGTCCCTGGAGAAACTCCAAACATCTTGCCCACTGGGGTGGAGCCACAGATGTTAGTGCCCTTTGCAGCATGGAAGAGCTGGGCTCCTCCTCCTCCTGTGTGGAACCTGAGATTCGAATACTGGGTGGAAATTGCTCTAGCGGATTGAGTACATTGAGTATCTAAAGTTATCAGAAGTCTGTATTTGAGAGCACCTGAAGAAACCAGGCACCTGGCTTTTCTAATGCTTCAGAGGGCCCCTGATGTGTCCAGAAAAGAGAGGAAAACATGATTATTTGTCATGTTTAGGTACATGGGATTGCCAAAATGATGTTCAATCTTCTTTAGGTTATATCTTAGTAAATAGTGCTTATATATGTTCCAGAATTGTATGGGATTTTAAAAATTCCAATGTCTGAATATATGCTGTCAATTATAATTAAGGTTTTTACGTTAATTTATTGTAAACCACAGAGATAAGCAAACTTCTTCGTCAATCCTGTTTCTAACCATAACTGCCCTGGACATTTTGTTAAAACAGACAATTGCCTAGTTTTAATCCTTTTCAAAGGTGGCTTATAATGAGCTATAGAACTTTAACAGGTGCTCTCAAATACAGGCTTCTGATAACTTTAGATATTGTAACATTGGAAAAAAGGAAAATGGACAGGACTCATAAAGAGCTGCAATACTTATGAATATGAAGCAAAACAAGATTTAACTAAATGGACTGAACTCAGAAAGCTGAAGCTCTGAAGCAAATATTTTTGACTTTTGCTTGGAATATTGCTGATCCTTGTTTTGTTTTTCAGTGTCAAGGAAACTTATTTTTTAACTATTTACAGCCTTTAATACTTGAGTAAGGTATACTCCTATGAACAAAATTTGGAGCATGTTTGTTTTTCTCTGCTTGGTTCCTCTAGAATTTGGAAACTACCTGTGAGTATTCTTATGGCAATATAGTTGTTTGCATCAGTGCAATAAGAATCCATTTTGCTTTTGCAACAGATCACAATTGGAGAAAATGGTTATTTTACCAAGGTTTTACTGAAAGGGTATGCTTCCCTTTAAGGAGTCAATTTTGACTTGCAGAGTCAATAAAAGCCCAGTGGGGAAACTGGCCTCATACTCTTGCCTACACAGTCCCTGTACAGGGTTCCTGGCCTGTGATCAGTAAAGAATGTCACTTCCTAACAGGTCCAGGAGCTCCAAGTTTATCTTTGGACCTTAAGAGGAAAGGATCACCCAACTCACAGGAGTTTTTGGATACAAACCCACAGTTGGGCTCAGCTTTAAAAGGTCTACTCTGAGATTCCTTGTGGAACACACTTCCATCAAAGCCAATCCAAAAGGCTTATGTAGAAATAATTATTCTTGCTGCACTTTATGCAAATAACCAGGCCAGGTATAAGACTAAAGTCTATTTTGCAAACCACTCAGTGCTATGATAATTTGTTTCTTAACAAAAATGAAGACTGGAGAGAGAGAAATTATGTTCCAAAACTTGTCATGCATTTGTCACTAAATTCTAAACTTACTAGTTGTTTTGAAGTTTTTGCCTACATTTTAGACTAACCCTGCCTGTTCCTGTGAACCAATCAGCAATCTCCAGCTGCAGCTCAGAAAGAACAAAAAGGATTGGTAATGTAGAAATCTGGATCAATATTAATATTCTAGATCTGAGCAATTATCCTGCAAATTCTCCCAGGGATTTGGAATAAATAGGATGCCCATCACTCAGAGATTTCCTTTTAGGAAAGTAAGACCAAAGGAGCTAACGAAAGCCAGTCACCATGCACCCAAATCCTAGCAAGCATAACTGTAGCTACCAGTTACCTGGGTGTGTCACAAGACATCCTTTCCTCTCCCTTGTTGAAGGAAGCCTCAGTTCCACAGTTTCACCTTAGCATTTAGCTTATGATAAGGAGTTCATGCAGGCCCGTCAGATACATTTTTGTCCCAGACTCAATTCCAAGCTTTGGGTCAAAGCCCTAGGAAAGAAAACTGAATCTAAGGGATCCAGAGGCAAATGACAACAGACGTTAAAAGGCACAGCATAGGTGAATGTGGCTGATTCCTGCTGATTAACACAACCCCAAGCGTCCTGTTTCATGGATAAAGGCCACGATATTATCCATGGCATAAATGAGCTCCAGGGAACTCCAAGGCTACTGACAGTAAATGGAAAGAGACATAGCTGAGAGCAGATAATTCCTATTCTCTAGGCTCCCCGTTTTATGGGTGCAAGCTGCTTTGGCGCTCATGTCAGGACCTCCCAAGGTCGTTGGAACTTGGGGATGCAAGGATGGAAGATGGAAAGAGGACATTCTTCCCTCTCTTCCTCACGTACCCTGGGTATCTGCTAGGAAGAGAAAGAAGCCAGGAATGCCTGCTCCCCTCTTTCTAGATGGGTAGCCATTCATCTTCAGTCTACCCCTTTCAGATGCATCCTGAATCCCTGGGACTCCTTTAAAAGACACCTTCTTTTTGCCTTTCTTCTCCTCAGTTCTCTCTTCACTAATAGATAATTGTGCCGCCATACTACAAGACACACCCCTTGGATGCATCTTCCAAACTAGAAAGAGTTAATTTCCCAAACCTTAAACTGGCTGGTTTAGGATTGGGCTCAGGGGAAGGGAACCCAGAAACCTGACATGCCAGCAAAAGGGTACAGTTTTTTGCCAGTGGGATTTTGGCCTGCCTCTCCCTGTGCAAACTGGTAAAATATTTTAGAATTTTTGAGCTTTCCTTACCCCTCCCCTTGTTTCATTTTGATACATGTTTGTCTGTTCTTGCCTTCAGGCCATAAAACTCCAAACAGTCATGCAACCGGAGCCTCTGACAATGGCTCCTTCTGCTGGAAATCCTTAAATTGGCCTATGAGGGAGCTCTGACTGCCGTTTCCCCAGAACAGCACCCACTATCAGCAAGAAGCAGCTAAGATTGGTCTTAGTCCTTATCCTAATCTAACAGCAGTTAGATGTACTTCTTTAGAGGGGGGAGTGAGACAGCCAGTTGGGAGGGGGTCCCTGGAGAAACTCCAAGTGGCCTGCCCACTGGCGTGGAGTCACAGAAGTTCACACCCTTTGCAGTGGGGAGGAGATGGGCTCCTCCTCTTCCTCTGTGGAACCTGAGATTGGAATGCTGGATGGGAAGCACTCTAGCAGAGGGTCTCTGGCCTTGTGAGAGTCCCTATTTCCCCTTTTTTTTCCCTTTTCACCCAATAAAACCCTGCCTTACTCACCCTTTAAGCTGTCTGCTAGCCTAAATTTTTGTGGCCATGGGACGGACAAGAACCCTGTCTTTAGCTGGACTAAGGAAAAGTCCTGCAACAACTTTTGCTGTCAGAAGTATTTTTACAGGAGATGGTTAGATGGTTGAATTTAGTTGCCACCACCCAAAGGGGTCAATTCACACTTCATATATAATTTGACAATGAAAGCAAAATGTAGTATGCTAAGTGAAAAGAAGGTGAGTACTTTGGAAAATAAGCATTTGCAAGCTATGCTATCCTCAGGGAGAATAGATGGTTGGAATGATTACTGCTATGTGTCATCTTGACTAGACTGGTGTGCCCAGCCAAACATTATTTGGGATGTGTCTGTGAGAGTGTTTTTGGATGAGATTAACATTTGAATAGGTAGACTGAGTAAAGCAGATCATCCTCAGTAATGTATGTGGTCCTCAACTGATCAGGGGAAGTCCTGACTAGAATAAAAAGGCTGACCACTCACCCCTACATGGAAAGATAATTCTTCCTGCCTAATAACTTGCAAAGTGGGACATAGGATTTGTCCTGCTGGTGACTGGAACTACACCATCAGCTCACCTTGGTCCCCAGCTTGCACAGCCACCCTGCAGATCTTGGGACTTGTCAGACTCCATAATAGCATAAGCCAATTCTTTACAATAAATCTCTCTCTATATAAATCTGTCTATATATACATACATATACATATGTATGTATATATATACATACATATTCATATGTATGTATATATATACACACATATACATATACATATGTGTGTATATATATACACATATACATATACATATGTGTATATATATACACATATACATATGTATGTATATATATACATATGCATATACATATGTATGTATATATACACATATGTGTATGTATATATACATATATGTATGTATATATACATATATGTGTGTGTATATACACATATGTGTATATATACACACACACACAGAGAGCAAATATCTATGTATATAAATATCTATCTATCTCTCTCTATATATATATAGAGAGAGATATTCTGCTGGTTCTGTTTCTCTGGAGAAATAATAACATGGTTAAGGATCAAATAAACAAGTAAAAAAGAAGATATTCATATATGTCTAACATTCCTCTAGGATTTATGAGGCACAAAAAGAACAGAGCTTTGGTGCATCTGACTGTGCCTTTTCCTTGATTTCTTATGGGAAACTTTTCGGCTTGCTTTATTTCTTCACAATCCAGGAGAGAATATCTAAGAAAGACAGCAAATCATTCCCTCACACAGGCAATGTTGAGCCATTGTGTGGTCGCTGCTCAATTTAACTATTGTGTTATGACAAAAGGACAATGCAGATTGATTACGCCATTATCCCCCACTGGGTCTCCAAGCTGAATGGCCAATTTGGTATGACTGCTCAGTTTGTCTTTTGCATTTTATGTGTTACATGGCCTTAGTAGGAAACACAATTGCACATGTGAATGAGAATGAGTCAGAGGATGTGAGTGGGAATATGTTTATCACTTCACTTTAAGAAATCCTTAAAGGTGTTCTAAAAACATTAACTGTTCTCAGCCATTTTTTTCCCTTAAATATATGAAGAACTCATGTTGGAAGACCAAGTGCTAAGGAAAGGGGGAAAATATATTTTACAATATTTACTATACAAAATTATGGAGTAAATCTTCAATTGTTGAATAAGAAGTAACCTTAGACTTTTCTCCATTGCTTCAATGCTGGATGCTAATATGGCTGCAGGGTGGAAGGAAATACTTTGCAAGCTATGAATTCACCATATTGATAGCAAACTTGTTTTAAAATTGCTATCAGTGGACGCTTTATAAGTTTTGAATAAGAAAAAGCCATGTTTTCTCATGTTAAATGATTGCTTTAAACTGGAACCTAATTAGCATATTAGACCAACAAGCTTTTCTACACTGTAAGGAATGTCAAACCAGACAAGAAGGATGTGTGAAACATTCAGGTAAATGTGATCCCAGCTGTCCTGACAACCCTGGGCAGCTGGTGCACTTTGGAAACATACTGTGACACTGTCACCAGGAATTCAATAAGTGTTGCAGAAGTATTTCCTGGAAAATGTGGATGCACACAATTAAGCAGAAAGGAGCAGATTCAGTCCAAGAGCAATGTAGAAACCTGGAACTAATGACTAGTTAGGTTAAAACATTGGATCTGGCCACACTGTTACACTGATCACATGGCACAACTCGTCAGCCATGCATGGCAGACTTCGGCACAGGAACCTCCATGCCAAGTCAGTAAATCTCAACACTGTCAATACAGGAGCCACCTGAGCTCTGATCATTTTATTACAGGAAAACATACATGGTCCGTGGTCCTACTTCATAATTTGGGTTTTTTTTTTTTTTTTTTTTTTTTTTTTTCTGGAGACAGAGTCTTGCTCATTCGCCCAGGCTGGAGTGCAGTGGCGCGTTCTCGGCTCACGGCTCACTGCAAGCTCTGCCTCCCAGGTTCACGCCATTCTCCTGACTCAGCTTCCCGAGTAGCTGGGACTACAGGCACCCGCCACCATGCCCAGCTAATCATAATTTGGGTTTATAAAGAATCATTCTTTCCTGTCTAGCTTACTTAATGAGTTGTTAGTTAGTACTTATTGTGTAGAATACAATGAGTAGTTAAGTATTCACTGAGAAATTCTAATTATAAAAATCAGTGCAAAGATACTCACATAGTTTCAAGGTATTACCCCCCTACCCCCCACAGATTACTCATCAATCATAAAGGGGAAACCTAGGATAACAGGCAGATAACAAGGTGATACAATTTCACTTCATGAACAATGAGACAGAAAAGCAAACTGACTTTATGTTTGCAATAATGTGATGCAATGGACAAATCCCATCATCACCCATATGGTATTCTTACCAAAGGGTTTACAATTAAATATGAGAAAACAATCAGGCAAATAGAGATACTTAACTATCCTACAATATAATTGTCCTTAATTATCATACAAATCTAGAATGAGGAATATCCTACAATGCAATTGGCTTAAACTTTTCAAAAATATCAATGTTATGAAAGAAAATAAAAGATGAAAGGACTCTTGTAGATTAATGAAAAGTAAAACAACATTACAATGAGTTAAAATGCACAATCTTGTTGGTTCGAGTCCTTAACAGAAGGTCAAAAAAAGCTGTAAGATATTTGAGGGATAACTGGATATATTTGATTACGGATATTAGAAAATATTTTTGAACAATGTTAAATTTATGGGGTGTGGAACAAGGTAATATGTAAGACTCAGCTGTGATGCAATCAGAAGAAGGATCACTACAGTGGTTGACGGTGAAGCACATTATGGCCACAGACCCCACTCATGCAGAAAGCTCTGTGACCAGTTTCTGCTATTATTGGAATAGCTTCTCCTGTCACCGGTTGGAGGACAAACCAGAGGGGTTTTCTCCTTCAAAGAGAGAAGGACCAAATCTAGGCTAACGGGGCCCTGAGGCTTATACAGTTTTGAGAGCTCTCTTTAAGAACAAAGAAACAAAATTATAAATAAAAAATTGGATAAAATAATATTTCCTTAGAATGAGAAAAAAACTTTAAAAATTGCTAACTAAAACAAAACATACCATTGTCTTAAATAAAATTACATTGAATTGGATTGTTTAGAAAAATGTTGGAGGACTAGAGTTAGGAACAGCACCTGTGAGAGAGGAAAGGAAGCAGGATGAGAGAGACAGAAAGACCAATTGACCCAGGTTGACCTGTAGTGCAGAAGCCACAAAGGCTCGGTCCACTCCCCTGGGAACTCTAGAACTGAAATGGTCTATCAACTCTGTGCTCCTGGCAGGCAAGAACGTCAGGTCTTTGTACCTCACTAGTGACCTGGTTTGGAGGTGGGCTGCACTCAGAATGGGGTGTAATCTCAGGCAAGGCAGCTGCTATCAGGCTGGGCAATTCCTGGAAGGTGCTGCAGCTATGAGCAAAAAGCAGCCACCACTTCCAGCCACTAGAAGAATGAAGGCCTCTGTTCTGAAAGATGAATCTGGGGATTGCATCTCTCTATATACTATAACCCAAACAGCCCAAAATTCGAGGAACACCATGTATATTTTAGTTGCACACTGTGAGAAACACATTCGCCTGTCCAAACCCAAAGAATGGACTCGGAGACACAGAGAACAGCAGAAGCGATACTTTTAACAGCAGTCTTGCAAGATTGGGTGTCTGATAGGCAGGCACAGCCGGGGCAGTTACAGCAGGTAATTTACCTCCTAACATGCAAGAACCTCCCCCAGTTCCTCATTGGCCGAGTAATATGGGGTTACAGTCTTCCCGGATGTCGCCTGCGTTTCATTATCCCCCTTATAAGGTTATACCCCCGTCCGTTTCCCCACTTAAGTTTTGATTTCCCAATAATGAAACTTTCTTCCTTTTTATGGGTTGACCCCTCCTCTACATTCTGTTCACTTATCGTGACCTTCTAGGTGCATGAGCTGTGCGGTTTGTCACGTCCACAGGCTGGTTGCCAGTACTTAGCTTTATTAGGCCTTGAAAATGGACCATTTAAAATGTTTTCTCACATGCACTTTTTGATTACCTGTTTATTTGCCCACAATTTATAATATTATTTTCCTTAGAGAAAATAGAAGGATAATTTAGTCTTGCCTTTAAGAAAGCTGTTCAGAATTATAGCTGCACTACTGTAAATGTGTTTTTCCCCTAAATTTGGAAAATTATTTGAAAATTTGGACAAATCTCTATCAACTTTCTTTTATATGTGAACTGTAATATTTCAGATACTGTGAGTTTCTTTGGCAGTGACTAAATTTAAATGTTGTTTGTAATGGTGACACTCATTCATCTATTAGTATTCAAATATTCCTTGTAGTGAGAGTTATGAGTTTTATGTTGAGTCCTGCCTCTTCATTTCAGGACACAAGGGAATTGGCACAGTAGTGGTGGGTACATTCTGGAAGCCATTTTGACACTGGGACAAGCAAAAACTTACCTATAAATGGAAATAACTGTAAAGCACAGATATATACATCTTACTAATCCCAAATTAAATGTATCTGTAGCTTAGCTGCATTCTCATAACGCCTGCAGCCACTGAGGCCAGCCCACACAAAAGGGCTGGTCCAAGAGAGAGACTGAAACTGAAGTCTCAGTAGCTTCAAAATAAATCTGCCTCCACCCCCGGGGCTAATCACTTTCTAAGCTTTTGGTTTATTCACTATCCCTCTACCCTATGGTTCTTGCTGCTGGATTTCACACACGACCGTCAGCCAACACCGTGAACAAATTACTGAAGTGCATCAGAATCTTGGGTTACAAACTCAGTAAATATAGGGGAGACATGGAGATATAAAACTCCAGTTTCTCAGGTCAGGTTGACCCTAGTTAAAGAATTACACAGTGTCAGTCAGGCACTCCCTGCTCTTGGCCCTGTGCCCAGCTCCTCTTAGAAATGGAAGTTCCTTTCATGTGTCCTTTTTAGGTAGGTTATAACTTCCTCCAAGACCGTGGCTATTTCTTTGGATTCAGTTATTGTCTAAGGAAGCACAGTATTTTCTGCCTGTACCCTCTGTTTCTCCTCAAATGCCTCTGGATTTCACAATGAAATTGTTTTTCTCAAAGTCACCTGAACTCCTGCTACATAGTATCTCTGTGCACACCTCACAGAATTCTGAGAACTGGCTGTTCTTTCAGCGAACACAGCGTCTCTTGCTTACTCCCTTGCATTTCATCTGAATACACAAACACTCTTTCTCCTTAGTCAGCTCTTCGAAAAGTCCCAAACGCTTATAGGACTCCTCTTTTTAAAGCCCATTAAGGATAACTATAATAAATCCTATAAGAATCAATATCTAAGATCCCAAGGCAGAAGCTAAAAGTTGCTGCAAGCAAAGATCTGACGATGACATACATCTTTTTAGAATTATGCTTAGAGTTAGATGGCTTTAAGAAATCTAACATATTACATTTCTGAAAGTTTTAACAGAAGAAAGTACCTATCAAATTTAAATTCTGTATCAACATTTAGTGTGATGACACTTTCAGTGATAATGTTTTTCAGGGTGCAGTAGTTTGAGGCGTTTCTTTTGCTCACTGAAGGTCTTATTAATTAACTTTAAAAACTTTTTTCATTTTGATTCAACAAATATGGATAGTATAAAGATTATTAATGGACGAGATTATTAATTGACTCATTTCTTCCTTCTCTTGGATTCTTTGAGGTTGCTGATATTTTTACCCAATTCCATTTCACAGCCTTCTCAGATTCCTCAAATGTAAACATTAGACAGCTGGATATAAGTTGTTTTCAATAAAGGACATTTAGCTCTGAAATGTCTTCCTTGCTGTGACACTGTCAAGTCTCATATTCCCCACCTTTCTTAAAGGGGCACATAATGACTATATTTTTCATTTGGCTACCTGATATAGATGACAACTGAAGGAAAAGTATTTTAAAACTCATTTTATGCTAATATAATCACAACTCTAATTTTGGGGATTAATTTTATGTTAATTTTAGTACTGTTACCCTGAGGCATTTTGTGGGAAAGATGAAAATTTGAAAATGGAATAAATAAAAAAAGTATTTATTATCTGGTCATTCAATTATTTTTTTCTATTTTTACTTTTCTCTAACACATATGAGTACGTTAAAATAATGATCAACTTTTTCAGCACATATCAGCATCATTGACATAAAATGTTCCTACAGTCCTCCATTTATTAAAAAAAGTTCTCAAGTTCTCAATATGTTGGCAAATTAGAGGCTGTTTTAGCAAATCTAGTCCTATGTTCATAAAATAAAGAATATTGGAATTGTAGTTGCTTCAATAATAAAATCAATGGCAAATTGAAAAATCCTTGAAAACTCAAGTTAATTATTAAGTTATCAACTTAAAATTAATAAAGGCAATCAATTGTCTCTTTTAGTGTCTCTTCATCTTACCCCACCATCCACATACAGAGACAATTAAGCTGCTAATTTAAATGCTTAGGACAAACTCAAAGAGGCACAAAAACTGCTTAGTTAGCCTGAGTTCATCACCTAATGGGAGGGCAATGGCAGAAAAAGAAGGAATTGTCAGTTTTCTTTACTCTGCTCAGCATCTCTCATTGATTAAGATTCCTCAAGGGCAAGAACATTTAATGGGCTTCAGTGTATAATTTGTCTGTCTGCCTCTTCTCAGAATTCATTATATTAACATTCTTTCCTCTGTCACTTAGTTTCAGAGGTAAAGCAAGGAATGCTTCCTTTTTAGAGCTTTGCAGTTTGAGAATCACATCACTTCAAGATTCTTGATTAGTTTTTAGTTTCAAGGCAGAAAAAGCTTGGTGTTTTTCTTTGTCCATGTGTTTAATGTTGGTTTCATTTGACTTTTACTTGCAACCAGAATTTACAAGGGTTTGACTAGTGGTATGGTGGTAAAGTTGTAATGACTGGCAAACTTGTTGCCACCCAGAATCCCTCTCTCCATCCTAAAAAAGAGCCTATATTGGCTGGGCATGGTGGCTCACGACTGTAATCCCAACACTTTGGGAGGCCGAGGCGGGCAGATCACGAGGACAGGAGATTGAGACCATCCTGGCCAACATGGTGAAACCCCATCTCTACTAAAAATACAAAAATTAGCTGGGCGTGGTGGCACATGTCTGTAGTCCCAGCTATTTGGGAGGCTGAGGCAGGAGAATCACTTGAACCCAAGAGGTGGAGGTTTCAGTGAGCCAAGATTGAGCCATTGCACTCCAGCCTGGTGACAGAGCAAGACTCCGTCTCAAAAACAAATAAACAAACAGCTTATATTAGTAGCGTTTACTAATTTCCATAATGTATGTACTCTCACCATGTCTGATTTCAGGCAATAATGTGATGCTACTGAGTCTGGAGTTGGGAAGTGCTGGGCATGATCAGCTCTCCTTTGCCAGGATACATTAGCTCCAGCACACCACTGTGTTTAGCCATTGGGGAGAAAGAGGAAAGGAAACCCCTGATGTTTGCCTACAGCCTGGATCAAAGGATTCTATGCTGAAGTTCTGTATATCCAACTGAATCTCTTACTACAGTTATCTTCTTGGAAATTGACATCATGTAACCCAAAGGAAATACACTCTCTAAAAAATAGTTGAACCTTGAGTTTTAGTCAAATAAATACATAAAATGTGTCTAATTAATTCTTTCAAAATTCTGATTGTGTCTCCTTAGAAGCAACATCACTTACTTGAAAAGCAAGGTATGTTTGGTATGATTGAAGGAAAGTTCTACTGCCTTGAAAGATGAATTCTAAAAGAAGATATTCCTTTTTTTCCTTCCCAGGTTCCTCAAATGTTTCACATTAAATACCTTAGTTAATTAGAATCGTCATGCTTAAAGCTTTATTTCATAGAGCCTACAGCTGGAAGAGACCTTAGGTGATAAGGCAATGTTACACAAAACACTTTGAAAACTCTACAACTATTATAGTTGTACAACTAGTATATTTTATTATTTATTATCATAATATACTGTTCAACCCAATAATTTTACAGGGATGTTAAGTAATTTTCCACAATTATTATTAAAAGTTAAGGCTAGAACACAGATCTTTTACATTTCATAGTAAGAAAATTCATATAATATCAGATTGCCTGCCTTATTGTTTACTCCCTCTTTTAAGTATTGAAATAAAACCAAAATTTAAATACTACACATATTTAAGAGAGTCCTTGTATTAGTCCATTCTCACACTGCTATAAAGAAATACCTGAGACTGAGACTTGGTAATTTATAAAAAGAAGAGGTTTAACTGATTCACAGTTCCGCATGGCTGGGGAAACTTACAATCATGGCAGAAGTCAAAGGGGAAGCAAGGCACACCTTCTGTGGCAGATCAGGAGAGACAGTGTGAAGCGTGGAGGGCCACACACTTTTAAACCATCAAATCTCGTGAAATCTCACTCACTATCATGAGACTAGCAAGGGGGAAGTCCACCCCCATGATCCAATTACCTCCCACGAGACCCCCTCCTCTTTGACATGAGATGTATTTTTGTGTTGTTGTTTAATGGCCAGGCACAGTGGCTCATGCCTGTAATCCCACCACTTTGGCAGGCCAAGGCAGGCAGATCAGTTGAGGTCAGGAGTTCGAAACCAGCCTGGGCAACATGGTGAAACCCTGTCTCTACTAAAGATGCAAAAACAGTTAGCCAGGCGTGGGGTGGGCTCCTGCAATCCCAGCTACTTGGGAGGCTGAGGCAGGAGAATTGCTTGAAGCTGGGAGTCGGAGGTTGCAGTGAGCCAAGATCATGCTGCTGCACTCCAGCCTGGTGACAGAGCAAGACTCCATCTCAAAAAAAAAAAAAAAATTTTAAATCATAGGGTTTATTCTTTGCATATATGGTCAATTCCTTTCTTTTCAGATTTTTGATCTGCATTGCTGTTATATTTAGTAATTCTTATTATTAAGGTGGCCAACGTCAACAGATTATCTGTATTTTTTTACCATTATTTTACAAATATATTAACCTGCATGGTATTGCATATAGACATATTATATGTGTGAGTAAATGGGTGATTCTAGACTTTAAGCATTTGTCACTAAGCTTCTGATGATACCTTTAGAGCTATTATAATCAATTTTATAGTATACTTGGTGACTTTAGTTTTAAGACTGCTGTTCACAATTTCATAGATTATTTTTATGATATAAAAGTAGCAAAAATTTTTGCAGATATCTCTCATAAAGGAATATTAAACATTTGCGAAAGAAACATTACTAAGTTGGTCATTCATAAAGTCATAATTGCCATATTATATTTAAAAAGTATATTTAGGTATTTTCAAAGACCCTCTCTCTCTCTCTCTCCTTCCATCTGTCTTCTGAAACAGATATCAGAATTTGAAAGATGTTGACATCCTTTGGGTAATTCCTTTTTATTGTATTTAGTAAATATTTGAGTGCTTATAAAAATTTGAGAGTTTATTATAGATCATCCTTCCTCAACTATTTTTCATTTTTTTCCAGATGCCAAGCCAGTCTTCCACAGACAGTTTCCTAATAAAGTTGTCTAAAGCATCTCTCATTCTAAATTGCTACCATCAAAATATATGTGAAGGGGGGAAGACTATTTTTGCTTGAGATTTGGGCATCATTGTCCTTCACTTCATAAAAGTGCATTTGATATTTAATACATATGTACAGGAAAAAAGATTTTTAGTTCTTACATTTTAAAATACTCATACATTTTCCAATGAGTTTCATATCCAGTATCATGTTAAGCCTTTGAAGAAAAGCTTAAAGTAGATAGAATAAATATTCTTGTGAATATTTTATAAGGACGCTGAGTAAGAGAAATTAATGTTGAAATGTAGAAAACTACAAGATATCTGGAAAATATTTAGTTAAAAAAAATCTAAGTTGTAACTAAATGTGGTGAGTACATTTTAGAACATATATGGTATTTAGAACTTTCAAATCATCACTCTATTGACCTCCATAGATACCATTCACAATTATAAAACTGATTTTAAATTGCATGAGAGGAGTTAGGTCCATGAAAATGTGGGGTAGGAAACTCCAGAAATTGTCCCTTCTATAAAAGCGATGAGAAAACTGGCAGAAATGGTCAGAATCAACTCTTTCAGAATTCTTGTTACTAACCGAAGATTTGTTTTTGGACTCTGTTCTGTTTTCTGTCCATTTCTTAACCTTCTATCCATTCCAGAGTTGAAGGCTGCCACTTCATTATTAAAGCTCTAGAGTATATTTTGGTTACTAGAACGGCTGTTCTCGCCTTTTTATTCTTTTCCAAATGTTCTTGGATTTTTGTGAGGTTTATATTGGATTCCATTAAATGCATAGCTTATTCTCAATATAATTAATATATTTGCAGTCTTAGGTTTTTCTCAGTCAGAAACAGTATATGACTTCACATTTATTTTGATTTTCTTGTAACTTTCTGTAATATTTCATAACTTTTTTCAGACAGGTTTGCATAGTTTTTGCTATATTCATTATTTTATTTTACATATTCTGTAATGAAAAAGGATATTTATTATTTGTATAACATTTTAAATCTGTTATAGCTAATATATAGAAAACTCTGATTTGCTTATTTACTTTATGTTACTATATATAGATTTTTATAGATCGTTTTTGATTTTTTATGTATCCAAATATTTTGTGTGATAGTATTTATTTTGATTTTCTTCTAACATTCATACCTTTTCTTGTGTGATCATACCAGTTAAAATCTCTGACTAGTTTTGTAACTATGGTGACTACAGCATTCTTGTTTAATGCATTTAATTTAATTTATTCACAGAATGATAAAGAAGTATAAGCTTTTGCAGACTGTAGAAAACATCTAATCCAGCTTTTTAAATTTCGACATGTAAGAATGGGGACCAGAATACTAAAATGACTTGCTTAAATTTATATAGTTCATTTATGCCATGGCTTCTACCGGAATTCTCCCTTGACTTGCATTCAAGCTCTTTAGTACTCTAAACTACTTTTCTTTACAGGACAATCAGTAAGTCCAATAGTCTCACTCTGCTTTGTCAAAATACTGTTATTTGATTCACACGCTGCTCAAGCTTGCCAGATGCACACACACACACATAGTGGAATGTTCACTCTTCACTATCAAACTCAGTGTTCCTCATAACTAGCAAAATAAATAAAGAACAAATCTTTTTACTCTGGCCTGCTATTTATTATGCATATTTATTTATTACATATATATCAGATCACATACATAGACTTTAGTTTACTAAAATACAGATTATATAAAAATATCAAATCAAGTCTTCTCTGGCAGACGTTCAGTTTAAATCTCGAATTCAAATAAACTTGATGCCCATTAGTGTAGTTTCATCCGCAAGTCGAGGTTGGTCTATATGCCATGGCCATTCCTTTCCTGGAAACAGGTTATTTGACTGCAAGAGTTCTTTTTATGAAGATGGATCTAATGATTTTTGAAGTTCCATAAGACAATATTCTGTGCACCTGTGTGAATGTTTTGTCAGGATCAGTTATAAGATATGTAATTATATGGATGTTTACTAATTAATGCAAAACCCAGTGGGACTGCCAGAGAGTTTAAACAAGTTCTCTCTTGCATATGACGACAATTGTTCTGATGCGTCAAGTTTCATTAAGCTAACAAGGCCAATCACTTGAAGGTTTTTAGGTAGATTTGGATGATATTTCCACATTATGAACAAAGAGTCAAACACTGTTCCATGCCCTGAGAGCCACATTTCATTATGGCAGAGAAGATGTACTCCAAAGTCCTCAGCTGTTTCTTTCAGCATAATTATGCATCATAATAAGACCCCGCTGTCAAGGTGGCTACATTTTCATTCTATTGGACATCTTTATTGAAAGGATTTATTCTTGTGATCATGAGTCATTAGAGTGACAAAGTCTACTAAGGGTAACTGTATTCTAATGGTTCCCAGTATTGGAGACCATGTATTATCTACTAGGGTAGAGTTAGGAACTGCAAACAAGAGGATGAACAGTATAAGTTTTTTTCCATTTCTCTTCCTGTATACCATTTTCTAATTAATGAAGACCTAAATAATTATGATCTTATCTCACTATACATTTCATGGGAGTAAAAACATTTTCTAAGTGTGCCATTTACCACTTGCTTTATCACCAAGACTCAGCCTATGGTCTTTTTGATAAGAAGCAGGGCTGTTATCACACAAACACCAGAAAGAAAGACAGAGGACAATACTGTAACAAGTGGTAAGCTAGGAATAGAGTCCTCAGATCATGTCTTTATAGATATCTTCTAAAACCTCTCCCTTTATATCTCCAAAAGAAGTGTGCAGGTTATCTGGAATTTAGTGCTTTCCCTAAATCTGTGTGGAATGACAGACTTTGTGAAGAAGTATAGAACATATCTGAGGCACTAGGATTCCTTTTATTTAATCCATATCGGCTTTCGTGACATACAAAACTAGGTGTTTTGGGGAGTTTGCATGCTCCTGAAGAGAGGTCTAGAAAAATATGACTAAGGAAAATCATTACTAATTCACTTACCCAAACTCTGAGAATTCATTTATCTCTTTCTGACAGCTGTGTAGAGTTCCAAGGGTAAGAGACCCCAAAAGAGAAAGCAGACAAGGTCATTGTTATGAAAAATATTTCTACTTCACTCGTAAGCATTTAAAAATTGTTTGCTTGTGCTAGTGAAAGCTTCTCAACAAGCATCATAGTCCATAAGTTTTGGCCTGACTTCTCACCTGTCCCCGCACTTCTTGAGTGGATTTTAGGAGTATGGACTGGACCTTGAGAATGGAATGCACCAGTGGCTCGACTGTGGCCCTAAAAGTTACCAGTGGCCAAATTTCCAGGAATAAGGCAGGAAGGCTGGTTGGTTAAAGGCAGAGCTGAATTACTCATGAATTTCTGCTCCTTCCTCAGTTTAGCTCTTCACACATTCCTTTTTAGCAATGTTCATCCATGGATTTTCCCAGTGCTATATCCTCTAGTGGAGTAGGAAATACTTCTTTCTTAGCCCTTTCTACCATTCAGATACATGACCACAAAGACAGTTATGTGATTTCCTACAAATCTTAAACCTGGAAAAAACTGTTAAGAATATAAACGCCATATAATACCACAGTGACAAACATGTGGTTTTATGCGTAGTGTATTTAAAATAAGTAAATATTGTTCAATACAATTTTATGAATATTTACTTCCCCTCTCTTTGTGTGTGTGTATATATATATATAATTTTAAGTCATGTTTAATATTTATATTACTATTGCAACAGCAAACTGCAACTACGCTAATTTTTGTTACAATGCTATGAAATTTGGTGACATTTTGCTGCCTATAACAAATATAGTGATTAATCATAATGAAATTCGCATCTGGATATTAGGCTCAATACAAAAATACTTATTTCTAACAAATATGTCTTATCTATACTTTAACACTATACCAGGTAAAATAAGGAGAAGGGATGATTCCATCCTAAAATAAGGAGAAGGGATGATTCCATACCTAAAGGTAGCACTAGGAAACAGACCTTAGATTCATTTGCTTTTAAGACCCTCACAGCTGCACATTCCTTTCTCCTCTTAGCTCTCTTCTTAGGCTCAAATAAGAGTATTTTGAGCTGTCAAAAAAATTGAAATTATTACTGATTATTCTCTATTTAACTTTATAGATAGTGAGAGGTGACAGCATGCTGGCAGTCCTCACAGCCCTCGCTAGCTCTCGGTGCCTCCTCTGCCTGGGCTTCCACTTTGGCGGCAGTGGAGGAGCCCTTCAGCCCACCGCTGCACTGTGGGAGACCCTTTCTGGGCTGGCCAAGGCCGGAGCCGGCTCCCTCAGCTTGCAGGGAGGTGTGGAGGGAGAGGCAGGAGCGGGATCCGGGGCTGCCCGCCGCGCTTGCGGGCCAGCTGGAGTTCCGGGTGGGCGTGGGCTTGGCAGGCCCCACACTCAGAGCAGCTGGCTGGCCCTGCCGGCCCGGGCAATGAGGGGCTTAGCACCCGGGCCAGTGGCTGCGGAGGGTGTACTGGGTCCCCCAGCAGTGCCGGCCCACTGGCGCTGCTCTCGATTTCTCACGGGGCCTTAGCTGCCTTCCCAAGGGGCAGGGCTCGGGACCTGCAGCCCGCCATGCCTGAGCCTCCCACCCCCTCCGTGGGCTCCTATGCAGCCCGAGCCTTCCCGATGAGCGCCACCCCCTGCTCCAGGGCGCCCAGTCCCATCAACCACCCAAGTGCTGAGGAGTGCAGGCGCACGGCGCGGGACTGGCAGGCAGCTCCACCTGCAGCCCCCCTGCGGGATCCACTGGGTGAAGCCAGCTGGGCTCCTGAGTCTGGTGGGGAGGTGGAGAATCTTTATGTGTAGCCCAAGGATTGTAAGTACAGCAATCGGCACTCTGTATCTAGCTCAAGGTTTGTAAACACACCAATCAGCACCCTGTGTCTAGCTCAGGGTTTGTGAATGCACCAATCAGCGCCCTGTCAAAACAGGCCACTAGGCTCTACCAATCAGCAGGATGTGGGTGGGGCCAGATAAGAGAATAAAAGCAGTCTGCCTGAGCCAGCAGTGGCAACCTGCTGCGGTCTTCTTCCACACTGTGGAAGCTCTGTTCTTTCGCTCTTCGCAATAAATCTTGCTACTGCTCACTCTTCGGGTCCATACTGTTTTTATGAGCTGTAACACGGCAAAGATCTGCAGCTTCACTCCTGAAGCCAGTGAGACCACAAGCCCACCGGGAGGAGCGAACAACTCCAGACGCGCCGCCTTAAGAGCTGTAACACTCACTGCAAAGGTCTGCAGCTTTACTCCTGAGCCAGCGAGACCATGAACCCACCAGAAGGAAGAAACTCTGAACACATCCAAACAGCAGAAGGAACAAACTCCAGACGCGCCACCTTAAGAGCTGTAACACTCACCGCGAGGGTCCACGGCTTCATTCTTGAAGTCAGTGAGACCAAGAACCCACCAATTCCGGACACAATAGGACATTGCTGGAAAAAGTTAATTTTAGTTTCAGATTCTAGATGTGCTTTTGTTCCTCATTTTCTCTAATTTACCCAGCACAGGGCCTAGAATATAGAAGGTCCTCAATTAATATTTGTGAAATGAATGAGGAAACGAATGGAGGAATGTTGAGTAAAGACATTGGAGTGAATTAGAATCTCCTGGCTCTCTTGGTCAACGTTTGAGTCGGATCTATAAGCCAAGGGTTAAGATCATTGTTGCTAATATTGTGGAGTTTACAATTTCTATCAGTTAACATCTTTCTCAGCATTATTACCTTTTAACTTTAATAATTTTCTTGAAAGACAACCTTTAGTACCATTGAATTGTACTGTATTAAAGTGCAAAGATTGCCATTGATTATACTAATTATTATCTGCTAAAAGTTTTGGTCAGCGAGACCTGAGGAAACAAGTCCTGCTCTACTTTTATTCATACCAGCTTGATATTCATATCATGTCATTTAATATTAAATAGTTTTAGGTTTCTCTAAAAATATTACCTTTTGAAGACATATACAGACACCTATTTAGCACATGTTATATGCCTGAACAATGCTTAGCTGATGTAAATTTAAATATAATGGAAAGCTTCCAAGGGCTTTGTTACAACTGAACCAGTGGCTCTCTCAAATTTTTTGAGACATGCTCATTTTTAAAAAATCCTATTCATACTTGAAGATAGAAGCAAAAGTATTCCTGAAAATATCATAGCCAAGAAGTGGCATGAGATAATGAGAGTGATTAAATGAAATCTTTGGAAATGTTTATACCCATTGTATTAATCTGTCTACACACATTTAACTGCCTTTCAGATATTCATTTCAGATCCCAACACAAATGTTTCTCAGCCTCTTAAAGACTTGCTAGTTCTGGTTACCTGATGAATTTGTTGATTTAATGTTATTGTCTCTAATTCTGTTTGATAAAGGTTACTAACCTATGGTACTGGAAACTAGGGGGGGAAGAACCTCTCTTCTGACTGTATAGGAAAGCTTAGCTTTTTGACTACTCTTGGTACCCTGCATGAATAGGTCAGTAAATCTTGATCTAGTTGCTACCACTGCACAGTTGAAAGGCTGAGAGACAGGATTAGATCCTATATCATAAGTTTAGAGTAGGAGTTTACATAGAAATCTACTCAGGGCCACCATGTATATTCATACAAGTCATGCACTTTATTACAAGCTTGCTATGAATGGTTCCTTCAGTATTGTGCAGTACAAAACTTGCACCATCCTACAAAGAAGTCACAGGTCCAACTACTTTTTTCCTTTTCCCTTGAGATGCCAACTCCAGGGCATTTGTTTCTTACATGCGTAACTGTCATTTTAAAAGCACGGCCCTTCGTATTCTACTTTCACAATCTTAGATACAGAGAGAAGGCAAGCTATGGGTTTCCATACTTAGATTTGCTATCTCAAGTACCAACTCTCCTTTTATGGATTCCTTTTTATGCAAGTGAGAAACATCCCACTTTCATTTTTAACTTTCTGTAGATAACTTAGCAATGGAAACACAATAAATAAGTTTTTGGGCTTTTAGAAACATCTAGAGTAAGACAAGAAGTCGAACCAGCCTACTGTGTATGTTGACATGGTGCTGGTAACAGGAGTTTTTAGGATTACAATTGATTCATCTATCAAACTTCCTTTTTTATTATTTTGTGAGTATCTGCTTCACCCACAGGACTGAAACAACATGTGTTTAAGAGCTGTGTCTGTTTTGTTCACAATATCTCTAAAATCTACCACAAAGAACTTGCTAACATTTTTTTGTAGAATGAACTTGTAGAATGCATGTTAAAAAGTCTTCCAGTATATATAAGCTGTAAAATAAAAATATTAATGATTTAATGAACATTTAGCAAGTCATGGCATCTGAAAGCAGAACTATAGTACTTAAAATATCAAATTTAACTCTCTGTCTGTTATTGGTGTATAAGAATGCCTGTGATTTTTGCACATTGATTTTGCATCCTGAGACTTTGCTGAAGTTGCTTATCAGCTTAAGGAGATTTTGGGCTGAGATGATGGGGTTTTCCAATTATACAATCATGTCATCTGCAAACAGAGACAATTTGACTTCCTCTTTTCCTAATTGGATACCCTTTATTTCTTTCTCCTGCCTGATTGCCCTGGCCAGAACTTCCAACACTTTGTTGAATAGGAGTGGTGAGAGAGGGCATCCCTGTCTTGTGCCAGTTTTCAAAGGGAATGCTTCCAGGTTTTGCCCATTCAGTGTGATATTGGCTATCGGTTTGTCATAAATAGCTCTTATTATTCTGAGATATGTCCCATCAGTACCTAATTTATTGAGAGTTTTTAGCATGAAGGGCTGTTGAATATTGTCAAAGGCCTTTTCTGCATCTATCGAGATAATCATGTGGTGTTTGTCTTTGGTTCTGTTTATATGCTGGATTACGTTTATTGATTTGCATTTGTTGAACCAGGCTTGCATCCCAGGGAGGAAGCCCACTTGATCATGGTGGATAAGCTTTTTGATGTGCTGCTGGATTCGGTTTACCAGTATTTTATTGAGGATTTTTGCATTGATGTTCCTCAGGGATATTGGTCTAAAATTCTCTTTTTTGGTTGTGTCTCTGCCGGGCCTTGGTATCAGGATGATGCTGGCCTCATAAAATGAGTTAGGGAGGATTCCCTCTTTTTCTATTGATTGGAATAGTTTCAGAAGGAATGGTACCAGCTCCTCCTTGTACCTCTGGTAGAATTCGACTGTGAGTCCATCTGGTCCTGGACTTTTTTTGGTTGGTAGGCTATTAATTATTGCCTCAATTTCAGAGCCTGTTATTGGTCTATTCAGGGATTCAACTTCTTTGTGGTTTAGTCTTGAGGGGGCATATGTGTCCAGGAATTTATCCATTTCTTCTAGATTTTCTAGTTTATTTGCATAGAGGTGTTTATAGTATTCTCTAATGGTAGTTTGTATTGCTGTGGGATCGGTGGTGATATCCCCTTTATCAGTTTTTATTGCGTCTATTTGATTCTTCTCTCTTTTATTCTTTATTAGTCTTGCTAGCGGTCTTTTACTGGTTTTGACATTTTGTTCTTTAATCAGGGCCTCTGACCACAGAGACCCAGGGTGTGCTATGTAATGCATCTCTTCAGAAAATAAATATGAAAACTTCCCTAAAAGAAATGTCATGTTGTGATCAGTCATGTGTCATTCAGCACACACCAGAATATACTTTTATAGTGTCCAATAATTAAAATGGTTGAATTACTTTCTCAAGGCCATACATCAATTTAGGGGGATATTACAATTGCCTCTCAGATAGTTTAAGAGCTCTAATAATAAAAAATGACTTTGAAAACAGTTTTTAGTCCTTATAAAAAAGTACAGTAAGGGCACAAATTTAAAAGTACAGATACAAATTACTTAAAGAATCCAATTTATTTTTTATTTCATTATAATCTGAGGGTTAAAATGTTTTCAATCTTGTTTTCCAATCTTTCCTATCTCTCCACTGCAGAGTATATTGTAAAAAACAGTTTATGTAAAGTGAGAGCGAGGCTCCGTCTCAAAAAAAAAAAACAAAGATAAAACAATTAGTCATCTGAGTCTAACTTAAGTAATATCAAAAATTCCAGTAATACAGTAGCACTATCCTACCTAGAAGATTCTGGTTTGATGCAAATGATAAACATCACCTTTATTTTAGATTCAGTTTTTATCTTTAATTTACTTCCATACAGTCATCCGGAAATGAATGTATACTAATTTAGCTCATTAGTAGAGGCATGCATGAAATATGCAAAGGTTGTCATTGCCATGTCGCTTTTTCACTCTTTTTCTGTAGCTGCAATAAGTATATCTGTTTCATCACAGTTTTTAGACATTGTTTCATCTTCATAAGACTCATCTTGTTTGGTGAAATTATTTTAAGTAATTAAAGAAACTGCCATTTAATCTATGGTAGTGATAGAAAACAGCAACAGTAACCAATAGTCAACAAAGAACTATTCTTCTTACGGTGAGAGGAGACGATTAATTAGAAAAAAGAATTAATTAACTCATCCAACCAATCCCTAGTGAGGTTTATAGAGGGTGGTTTCTAAGCTAAAATATATTATCTTAAGGTGGAGCAATTATAAGTAAATTAGATACTAAAAGGAATAACTGTAATCTAAGATTAAACAACTTTTTTTTCTTTTTCCGTGAATCTGCAAAGAACACATGCAGAACTGCTAACTACAACAGTGATAGTTGTTTGAGTCTGGAATTAAATTATACTAGTTGCAGATATTTTTCATCTCTCAAAAGATTTGTGGCAACGCATATTGCGGCCATTTTTCTCCTTTTGAAATTGCTTTTATGCTTAGCCAGAGAATAAATGAGGCTGAAAATTAATTCACATGGCATTTTAACCAATAGTCAGTAATTTCTGTTCCACAAGCAAGAAGCAGCCCAATGCATTTAGGAATGATTTTTTCCAAAAGCCACTCTGTTAGCTGCCACTCTGAAGGGAACCAATCCATTTCCATTTGAAATCTTTTCACCAAATGAAACTCTTGTTTTTATTAAGGTGCTAGTGTCTAAGCTGCATTTTATTCAATATAGAGGCCACTTATTTTTTATTTTGGCCAACCTGCATCTGAACTTCGTCCAATACTTGATGATCCCTTCACTTCATAAATTTAGTTAGTTAGCAAAGCTGCCTTGTGTTATTGAAGCTGAAAAGGCCAGACAAATGCTTACTCAGGCTTCCTGTCAGTTAAGGCAGGAGATTGGTTATACCAATCAGATGCACCAAGCCCAGAAATTTGAGGTCCATGGTGAACAGTCATTTTGTAGATGCAAGGTGTTATCCAGAGCAAGCTCTACGGTCTGGTTACTTGCAGCACATTGCAAAAAGATCAACAGACAGATCTGTGGTATGATTTATGCCACGGCCCCCAAAACTGGTTCTCCAGTTTGGGATAGCACTATTTTCCAGAAAGAAACATATTTCCCACCAGACTGGTCTATTAAAAGGAACGAGACCTATGCAGGAAGATACATTCAGATTTTGACCTTGTATTAATTCACTCTCATGCTGCTAGTAAAGACATACCCAAGACTGGGTAAATTTATAAAGGAAAGAGGTTTCATTGACTCACAGTTCAGCATGGCTGGGGAAGCCTCAGGAAACTTACAATCATGGTGGAAAGAGAAGCAAACACGTCCTTCTTCACTTGGTGGCAGCATGGTGAAGTGCCAAGCAAAAGGGGGAAAAGCTCCTTATAAAACCATCAGCTCTTGTGAGAACTCATTCACTATCATGAGAACAGCAGCATAGGGGTAAGCACCCCCATGATTCAATTACCTCCCACTGGATCCCTCCCACAACACATTGGGATTATGGAAACTACAATTCAAGATGAGATTTGGGTGGGGACACAGCCAAACCCTATCATATCTCACCTTGTTTAGTTCTTAGTTCTTTAAGTCATATTATTGGGCTTTGGCCGATCTGAGGCCAAGTTTTCTCCTCTTAAAATTGGATTGTTATATAAGCCAGATGAATTAATACATATGAAACATGAAGCTACATCAAGATAATTTACTGAGATATTAATTACTATTTTGTTTTTATTACAGTTGAAAAATTAAAATAAATTGCTATTTACATTTTGCAATCTGGATATTTCCCCCCTCTTTTTCTGTTCTTTTAGCTAGGACTTTGTGCTTTTTTACCTCAGAGGAATTTTTTTAGGCTAAGAGGTTGTCTCAAGATGTTTTCCTCTTGTCTTCAGTTTTTATAAGATTGAGTTCATTAGAAAGATTATTGTAAAAGAGCAAATAGAAGCAAGCAAAAGTAACAGGATGTCTTCCCAAACAGGCAAAGAAGTCTGACTGAATTTCTGAGATTGGCATGAACTCTTACCCATACCCTGGGAAAATAAAATGGCCTTGAGAAGGTCTGTCTACCCTGCTTACCCAGGGAGATTGAAATCTCTCACAGGGTCTCCTACCCTCCACTTTAAAGCAGTAAACCACCTGCCTGCTTGGGATCGTGCAAGCAAACTAAAGGATAATTTCCAGGTTTCTTTACTTTTCCTTTTTTTCCCCCACAACTAGACCTCCTATATGTATACATGTTCCAGGGAAGGATAAAAACCTCACCACAGACACATAGGTGAGCAGGAATTTCCTGGCAATCCTACAGAATGAGGGTTCAGTGTCACCTCAGTTTGCTTGGAAGAAAATTATATAATCTGTGTTTTACCTGCCTTTGTGGAATATGATGTTTTTGGCCATAGGAACACAACAGCACCCCAGAAAATGTCATTTCTACTCCTATATTGTTAGAGTAGAATATACGTGCAGGAATTATTAGTTCTATGCTTCCGTTAAAGTTGATAAATCTTAAACTTTTGAAGCCATTCCTAGGCCTAATACATTAGACATGGGCTTGAAAATTTAGTAGTTGGAATCAAATTCAAAATGCTTACCCTAGCACTTTTAAGCATATTTCAATATTGACTTTTTAAAGGGGGACATAGGGGACAATCATGCTCATCACAGGCCCCATTTATTCTTATGATCCTGTACTTGGTGCAATTCATCACCTTTTGTTTCCTCCTTGTGTTAGTCTATTCTTGCGTGTCTATAAAGAAATGTCTGAGACTGGGTGATGTATAAGAAAAGAAGTTTAATTGGTTCATAATTCTACAGGCTGTACAGGAAGCATAGAAGCATCTGCTTCTAGGGAAGCCTTAGGAAGCTTCCAGTCATGGCAGAAGGCAGAGAGGTAGCAGGCACATCACAAGGCGAAAGCAGGAACAAGAGAACCGAGGGGGAGGTGCTACACACTTTAAACAACCAGATCTCATGTGAACTCACTCAGTATTGTAAGGACAGTACCAAGCAGATGGTGCTAAACAGTTTATGAGAAATCTACCACCATGATCCAATCACCTCCCGCCAGGCCCCACCTCCAACACTAGGGATTACATTTCAATATAAGAATTGGGTGGAGACACTATGTCATTAGCCCCCTGACCCCTTCAAAATCTCATGTCCTTCTCATATTTCAAAATCCAATCATGCCTTTCCAACAATCCCCCAAAGTGTTAACTCATTCCAGTGTTAACTCAAAAGTCCAAAGTCTCCTCTGAGGCAAGGCAAGTCCCTTCCACCTATGAGCCTGTAAAATAAAAAATAAGTTAGTTATTTCCAGGATACAATGGCAATACAAGCATTGGGTAAACATTCCCCTTCCAAAAGGGATAAGTTAGCCAAAAGAAAGGTATTATAGGCTCCATGCATGTTTGAAACCCAGCAGGGCAGTCATTTTAAAAGCTCCAAAATAACCTCCTTTGACTCTATGTTTCACATCCAGGGAACAACGATGCCAGGGGTAGGCTCCTAAAGCCTCTAGCAGCTCTAGCCCTGTGGCCTTTGCAGGGTTCAGCCCCAGAGGCTGCTATTACAGGTTGTTGAGTGCCTGCAGATTTTCTATGCTGAGGGTGTAAGCTACTACTGTAGCTACTATTCTGGGTCAGGGAGACAGTAGCCCTCTTCACACAGCTCCATTAGGCAGTGCCCCAGTGAGGATTTTGTGTAGGGTCTACAACGCATATCTTCTCTCTGCATTACACTAGTATAGGTTCTCCGTAAGGGCTCTGACCCTGTGGTAGGTCTCTGTTTGGACACTCGGGCTTTTCCATACATTCTCTGAAATCTAGGTGGAGGCTCCCAAGCCTCAACTCTTGCACTCTGTGCACCTGCAGGCTTAAAACCAAGTGGAAGCCTCCAAGGCTTAAGGCTTGCACCCTCTGAAGCAGCAGCTGAAGCTGTACCTGGGCCTCTTTGAGCTAGAGCTGGAGTGGTCGGGATGCAGCTGCTTTTTAAATTTTTATTTATTTATTTATTTTGACACACTCTTGCTCTGTTGCCAGGCTTAAGTGCAGTGGCACGATCTAGGATCACTGCAACCTCTGCTTCCCTGGTTCAAGCGATTCTCCTGCCTCAGCCTTCTGAGTAGCTAGGACTACAGGCGTGTGCCACCACACCCAGCTAATTTTTGTATTTTTTTAGGTAGAGACGGGTTTTCACCATGTTGGCCAGCATGGTCTCGATCTCTTGACCTTGTGATCTTCCTGCCTCAGCCTTCCAAACTGCTGGGATTACAGGCGTGAACCACCACGCCCAGCCAGGATGCAGCTGCTTTTAAACACCCAGATTTCATGAGAACTCACTCACTATCCTGAGGACAGAACCGAGAAGATGGTGCTAAACTGTGCACGAGAAATCTGCCCCCGTGATCCATTCACCTCCATCCAGGTCCCACCTCCAAGACTGGAGATAACAATTCAAAATGAGATTTGGGCAGAGACACACATGCAAATCTGTATCACTCCTCTAGGCCAACCTTATTTATTCCATCTATCCTCTTTATCCTGGGCAGTAAATGACAAGATTCTTGTCACTTGATTGAAAGGTTAGACAAATAAATACACTTTATAAACAAAATAATCCAACAAACATGGGATGAGGATAGAGGAATTATATTTGATTTTGAACAACATAAATAATACAATATAAAGACAAAAGGAATAAATTGGGAATAAATAAGGGTGCTTTACAAAGAGAAAGATTGAATCAAAACTTAGCAATATTGCCTGTATATATGCATTTTATTAAGAGCTAACATGGCCAAAATTATTAGAGCTAATATTTTTCAATGTTATACCTGACTGTATAACCTAGCTGTTTTGCTAAGTATTTTTCATGTATTAGCTAATTTAACCTTTACCTAAGCTGTAAAATCTGTCCAATTGTAATTCATTTGACAAATGAAGACTTGGACACAGAGAAATAGACTTAATGACAGTTACCCATTTAGTAAAAACAGAGTCAATATTTGAACCCAGCAATTTGACCTCCAAGCCCATCTTATGTTGATTCCTATAGATTAAAAAAATATTGATTTGCTAACCTGAAAAGAGAAAGTTGATTTTTATAGCCAATTAGCAAAATTCTGAGTGACAAGATAAAAAATAAATGAATAGTACAAAAACAGGCCTTCCTTTGATAATAGAATTCGATTAATAGGAAGAACTTTGCAAAGATACTGTGAGGAATAAAGGACTAGAATTTATTTGCAAGATATTTTTCTTATGAAAGCACTTCTAAGTACTGCTGTTGTTGCAGAGGAAAAGTTAATGTCTTTTATATCTTAGACTTTATTTATGACACCAAAGTGTTCTTACATTCAGGAAATAGCAATACCAAATTCCCAAGAATGGGGATTCAGTGTGAAGTGCCTCCTCATGTCTCAAGATCTGTCCTCATTGCAGCTTAGCAGGATACATTTGTCTTTGTTTTGAAATTGGATAAAAGAAGGAAGTTAGAGCAATTCATGCATGGCAATCAGTTGTCCAATTGTAGATGGCAGACAATATATCCAAATAACCTATGAAACAGAGTTGCAATTGATGTGACATCTGTATCCACAGCTAGAAAACTCACAATAGCAACATGGAGAGCCCCACAATTAGACATACAGCAAAACAATAATGGAGGGAGGATTGTGCAAGAAAGTGAGGAGCTACAAACAATAGCTGGCCTGGTGATTGAAAGAATTTCCACGTTAGAAAGGATACATTTGTATTGTGTCACTCATTTAAGCATGACTCAGGATGTGGTTGGCTATTATGAAATCTGTATTTCAGTTTTCGGAAACAGCCTTGAGTGTTTGTGTTATTTGGTTTTATCAATGCCGGAAGTAACTGCATTGTAAAAAAACATACTCCAAATGTTTATAGAGATGTGAACAAAAGTCAAATTTTTGAAGAAAATTAAAACAAATGGTGATTTAAGCTTTATTTTTAATAGGCTCCTAATGTTTTCCTTTCAATGTATCTCACTTTTAGAAAACAATGAATTTTTGTACAACAAATATCCACAGTTAACTCTGAGATAGGAATACTTCCATCAAAACCTCATTACTTCTTTCTGTGCTGGTAGGTATTTACATTTCAGGTGAGCCATATAATTTAGAGCCATAGAATTTTGACTTCAAAGTTCACTTAAAAGGAGAGTGGAAAATATCAGGGCCAGGCATGGGGGTTCACACCCGTAATCCCAGCACTTTGGGAGGCCAAGGCAGGAGGATCACTTAAGCCCAGGAGTTTTGAGACCAGACTGGGCAACATAGTAAGATACTTGTCTCTACAAAAACTGAAAATAAAAATTAGTTGGTGTGGTGGTGTGTGCCTCTAGTCCCAGCTGCTGGAGAAACTGAGGTTGGAGGATCACTTGAGCCTGGGAGGTCAAGGCTAGAGTGAGCTGTGATCACTGCACTCCAACCTGGGTCACAGAGTAAAACTTGGTCTCTGAAAAGAAGGAAAAAAAAAGGGAAAAAAAGAACAGAAAAGAAGATATAAATTCCTTTACAGTTAGGGTTTTAGATTACTATGTTTACTAAAAGAAAGTGTTGTGAGTGAACCCAAAGATATTCTGATTTAAATATTAAGTCTTATCTCCAAGAAAAATAAATGATGATACAGTTAATAAAGAAATATTGGTTTGGATTCACTACTACCTGGGCTTAAATGTTGATATTGCCGCTATTTAGCTTATGCATGATTGTAACCTTTCTGATCCTTGGTTTCTTGTAAAAATTTGGAAATTATAAGTACTTCATAGGAATATCAAAGGGATTAAATAATGTGATTTACAGTAGAAAGTCACTTACCTTACATTGCTGAAACAGGTAGTTGATTGGTTCATTGAAAATCAGTGAAAACAGAAAAGTATAGTATTCCAAATGCTATGGAAATAGAACATGATTCACACAGGAAATGGGGAGTGATGCGTACTTCAAATATTTAGCACCATGGGGATCAGTGATAAGAGTTTCTTCTGTATATGAAGTCTAACCAGGAGCCTAGAACCTGGCTCAACTCATATTAGATCTCCTCTCTTCTGTCTCCTTACTGTTAAGACAATGGGATCATTGAGAAATCTAAAGGTTCAATATTTTTTGTTTGAATGGAAATATTTATTTTTTTTGATTTAAATATATATTTATAATGAAAATAATACATGTCAAATAGAAGATAGCTTAAGCAAGAAAATAAAATAATTTCATTCTCAAAATCTATTTAATAAATAGTGTAGATAAGTCATCCATAAATGAAAAAATAGGCTCCTATTTCATATCTTTGTAACTCCAGGATATGGAATAATTTATTAATGAAATGATGAAATTATAAAGGAAATTAAATTTTAAGGGAAAAGCACAATTCATTTGATTTTATTAAAATTTAAATTTTCTCCAGTAATAGAAGACATTATTTTACTGTAAGCGAGAAAACAGCTATGGCTAGTGCAATGGCAATCCATGTAGAAAGCAAGCATCTGCATCTTCTGACCCAAGAATTCCACATCACAAGCATACCTTACAGAAATGACTGAGCAAATGCACACAGAGACATCCTCAACGACATGTTATTAGCAACAGAATACTGCACAGTGTGCAATGGTGAAAAAAGAATTAGAAATATCTAAAGATTCAACAAAATATGATGAATACATTTCATATAATGGAATATGATACAGGTCATTTCTTTAACAAACTCTTTTAAATTACCACGTCATATGCTGCTCTAGGTAACTTACAAATATTAGCACACTTAATACTTATCACAAGTCTGTCAAATAAGAACTATTAAATAATTTTATAGGTGAGGAAAACAAGGTGCCGTGAGGTTAAGTACCATATACAAGGTAGCACAAAGCTAGTAAGTATCAAAGCTGTGATTTTAATTTAGTCTGTCTTCAAGCTTTAATCTTAATCACTTTGCTTTCTTGCTTCTCTGGTGATAAATGAACCAGAATCCCATGAAGTTGACATATCTCAATAACATAGTTTTGAATGGGAAAAATATGTGAAAAATGGTTAATTCAATATGATACCAAGTGATGAACGATGAAAAACAAGCCGAAAGACATTATATATTGTCAAGGAACATATATATGTAGTAAAAGTTTTCCAATAATTTTAAGAATTGAACAGAAAATTAAAGTCAAATTCAGGATAGAGACTACTTCCTAGAAAGAAAGAAAAAATAAAATAAAATTTAAAAAACATAAGGTACTTTAAATGTACCAAAATATTTTATCAGTGTAAAAAAAAACAGATCTGAAGCCAGTGTGACAGAACATTAAGATAAATTAAAACTGAGTGGCAGATACAAAGGTGTTTATTATATTACTATTTTTAATTACTGCAAATATATAAAACTATTATAATTATTTATTCTTCTTACCAAAAATAATATTAATCTTTTGACATGGTTTTTAAAATTCTTTTATGAATACACACATCCACAATTTCTAGACACACACTTCCTGCACATGAACTCATAAACTGATTTGTAACCGACTTTAGGAAATGTATTGATAGGTAGTTTATGCCATAAATACAATAAATACAAGTCAATAAATACAAGTCTTTAGCATGAGTGTAAGCATTTGTATTGCCTTCTATTTTACTCCAGTCATTAGTTTTTTTACTGATACATAATAGTTGTATATATTTTGGGGGCACATGTGATATCTTGATATGTGTATTCAATGTATGATGATGAAATCAGGGTAATTGGAATATACATCTCATCAAACTTTTTTTTTGTATGTGTTGGGAGCATCACAAGTCATCTCTTCTAGATATTCTGACATATACAATAAATCATTGTTAACTATAATTTTTCTACTGTGCTATTGAGTACTAAAACTTATTCCTTCTAAGTGTCTGTTTTTGCATGGCTTAACCAAATCTTTTGACAGCCATTATATTATTCCAATGTTTTCACTATGGTAGGCACTGCTGCAATTTGTATACTCTTACAAGCATTTGAATTGGTACAAATTTTTCTAAATGGAAAAAGAAAAGTGTTCACACAAACACTTTGTTATTTAGTATTGGGATTCAAACAAATGTTTCTTGGTTTCTAAAAGTAAAATAAGTACAAAAAGTGTGTGCAAAAAGTAAAAAGAGTCAAATAACATGTAAACAAAGTTGTTTCCACTATTATAATATTATTGGTATTTTGAGTTGGAAAAGGCAAGATCCTATAGGAATATTTTAAGTTATTCGAGTGTTATTTATGGTAATAAACACTTTTCCTGTAGATGAAATCAACTGGAAAATCATAGATAGAAATCAAACTATTAATGCAAATTTCACATTGCACACAAATACACATATCTATGCACATGTACATTTTCTATATATATAAAACATCTCTAAGGAGGAGAAAGCATGTTTCAGTCATTTGAATTAATTTTCTCAGTTGATACCATGATGACTTTGGTCCTTATTATCCCTCTCACTAATAGGACAGTACTGGGCCAAGTGTACCTTTGGAAGTGAATAGAAAATGTACTTTCCTGCTTTCATCCTTTAGGAAACACTTGAGTCAAATGTTTTCTCAAGAAGATGGTATTGCCACTGCTCAACGAAATAAAAGAGGACACAAACAAATGGAAAAACATTCCATGCTTATGGATAGGAGGAATCAATATTGTGAAAATGGCCATACTGCCCAAGGTAATTTATAGATTCAGTGCCATCCCCATCAAGCTACCAAAGACTTTCTTCACAGAATTGGAAAAAAAATACTTTAAAATTCATATGGAACCAAAAAAGAGCCCACGTTGCCAAGACAATCCTAAGCAAAAAGAACAAAGCTGGAGGCATCACATTACCTGACTTCAAACTATACTACAAGGCTACAGTAACTAAAATGGCATGCTACTGGTACCAAAACAGAGATATAGACCAATGGAACAGAGCAGAGCCCTCAGAAATAATATTACACATCTAAAACCATCTGATCTTTGACAAACCTAACAAAAACAAGAAATGGGAAAGGATTCCCTATTGAATAAATGGTGCTGGGAAAACTGCCTAGCCATAAGTAGAAAGCTGAAACTGGATCCCTTCCTTACACCTTATACACAAATTAATTCAAGATGGATTAAAGACTTAAATGTTAGACCTAAAACCATAAAAACCCTAGAAGAAAACCTAGGCAATACCATTCAGGACATAGGCATGGGCAAGGACTTTATGACTAAAACACCAAAAGCAATGGCAACAAAAACCAAAATAGACAGAGGGGATCTAATTAAACTCAAGAGCTTCTGCACAGCAAAAGAAACTACCATCAGAGTGAACACGTAACCTAGAGAATGGGAGAAAAATTTTACAATCTACTCATCTGACAAAGGGCTAATACCCAGAATCTACAAAGAACTTAAACAAATTTAGAAGAAAAAAATCAAACAACCCCATCAAAAAGTGGGCAAATGATATGAACAGACACTTCTCAAAAGAAGACATTTATGCAGCCAACACACACATGAAAAAATGCTCATTATCACTGGCCATCAGAGAAATGCAGATCAAAACCATATTGAGATACCATCTCACACCAGTTAGAATGGCAATCATTAAAAAGTTAGGAAACAACAGGTGCTGGAGAGGATGTGGAGAAATAGGAACACTTTTACACTGTTGGTGGTACTGTAAACTAGTTCAACCATTGTGGAAGTCAGTGTGGCGATTCCTCAAGGATCTAGAACTAGAAATACCATTTGACCCAGCCATCCCATTACTGGGTATATACCCAAAGGATTATAAATCATGCTGCTATAAAGACACATGCACACGTATGTTTATTGTGGCATTATTCACAATAGCAAAGACTTGGAACCAACCCAAATGTCCATCAATGATAGTCTAGATTAAGAAAATGTGGTACATGTACACCATGGAACACTATGCAGCCATAAAAAAGGATGAGTTCATGTTCTTTGCAGGGACATGGATGAATTTGGAAACCATCATTCTGAGCAAACTATTGCAAGGAAAGAAAACCAAACATTGCATGTTCTCACTCATAGGTGGGAACTGAACAATGAGAACACTTGGACACAGGGGGAACATCACACACGGGAGCCTGTTGTGGGGTGGTGGGAGGGGGGAGGGATAGCATCAGGAGAAATATCTAATGTAAATGATGAGTTAACATGTGCAGCACACCAACATGGCACATGTATACATATGTAACAAACCTGCACGTTGTGCACATGTACCCTAGAACTTAAAGTATAATAAAAACATAAAATTAAATTAAAGTTAAAAAAAAGAAATGATAAAAATAGATAAATAAAGTGGCAGAGCCTGGGAACCATCTCATTGAAATTATTTAAAAGCCTGCCTCATTCTTAGTACAAGTTTCAGGGCTTCCAGTGCCCAGAATCACCATTATTTACCTCAATGTCTAGAATAATTTGTGCTTTGGAAACCATTTAAATTAGCCTCTTGGTTACTTATTTATCTTAAGATTGGTAAAAAATGAGGCCGGGCATGGGGGCTTACGCCTGTAATTCCAGCACTTTGGGAGGCTGTGGCGGGCGGATCATTTGAGGTCAGGAGTTCAAGATCAGCCTGGCCAACATGGTGAAGCCCCACCTCTACTAAAAATCCAAAAAAAAAAAAAAAAAAAGAAGATGGTGTTGAAAAAGCATCCTCTAGTGTTGTGGTTTCAACCAATGATTTATTTGTGAACTGATGTATATTGATGTGGACAAACTATATCAAAGTTCATTCCTTTTAAAACCTAGCTTTTTCTGCCTTTTTTTTTTCAGCTGAGGTCAAAAATCGGCAAAGGAGACTGACCTACCCAGGATTTTGACCTATTAAAATATTGTCATTATTTATCAAAGCATCCTTGTACACTTCTTTATAGAAAAATCTTCCTCTTTACCTCTATGCTCCTTGTTTTTCAAGTTTTTCAGACCTAGTCATCCCTCTTGCCCATAGTAAAGTAACCAATTCTTTCTGGGTAAAACTTACCTAGTTATATCCTCTTTCAAGAAAGGAATTTCTATAGCTTTGTTTCTTATCTATAATTTAAATCCTCCTCTTAACAAATGTTTCTTATTTTTATCCAATTTTCTGACATTCATATTTTCCTTTCTATCTTATCTCTTCTGTTGGTATTTCCTTGGGATTACTGGTCCAATTATGTATCATTTTTTACATGCAGACACTTACCAACTAGAGCTTCAAACACTGGATCACTCTCAGGCAGTTAATCAAGGAAAATCGAACACACTGTGACTTCTATTTTTATATCTTTACATCTCTGCTAAAATATTTTACCCATCAAGTAAGTTTTGTCTCTATTCCTGCCAAAAATAATCAAATTTTACATTTTATTTAAAATACAATTTAATTTGTGCAGTTTTTGAGACCATTCCTGCTGGAGTCATATTGAGCATATCTCTTTATCATATACTATTTCATATTTATTGAGCATGTTATAAGGCAATTATTTTTTAACAATTTACATATACCATATTATTTAACTTTCATTAAAACTCTGAGTCTGTGGATCTCAGTGATTTCAAACCCAGTGCTCTCTTTTCAAAACACCTGTTTGACAATCACTTCTGTACTATCCTGGAATTAAAATCACAGAAAAAGCAACACATTTAAGCACCCAATTTTTTTTGAAAAATCAATACTACTTTCTCTTATCAAAAGATAAATAAAAGGAAAGAAATGTAATGATATGTATTTAATGTTTAAATATTTAGGTATGACTGCAATAGAAAGCTCAATGAAATAGTCAGATTCATTCACCTATTTACAATAATTAAGTTTGAATTTCAGAGAAGGAAAGATTAGAAGCCATTATTTAAATGAGCTACAGAAAAATCAATGAGAAGAGATTTTATTAGTTATTAATACAAAAATAAGCATTAAATTGAATGCACATGGACATAAAGATGGGCACAACAGACAGTACTGCGGATGACAGGAGGTGGGAGGGAGGGATAGGGACAAGGGCTGGAAAGCTACCTATTGAGTACTATGCTCCTAACTGGGTTACAGGTTCAATCATACCCAAAACCTGACATCGTATAATATGCCTTTGTAACAAACCTGTACGTGAACTGCCTGAATCTAAAATAAATTTGAAAAAGAAGAAAAAATGTTAAGATAGAGATTCACAGAACAGGCAGATTATTGTATAATAAGAAACAGAAAAATGAGAAATAATCTTTATTGAATAAACAGAGCAAGACAATTACAAACTTCTGAATTGGAGAAAATAAGAAAATATGTGATCACTTTGCCAACTTTTATTGTAAAATTGTCATTTAATTTTGGATATTTTTGCCTTTTTTTGTTTTCTTTTCTTTTGATTTTTGAGATGGTGTCTCACTCTGTCACCCAGGGTGGAGTGCAGTGGCTCCCTGCAGCCTCCGCCTTCCAGGCTCAAGCGAGCCTCCCACCTCAGCCTCCTGAGTAGCTGGGACCATAGGCCTGTGTCACCATGAGAGGCTAATTATTTTTTGTCTTTTTGGTAGAGATGGGATTTCACCATGTTGCTCAGACTGGTCTCAAATTCCTGAGCTCAAGTGATCTGCCTGCCATGGCCTCCCAGAGTGCTAGAATTAAAGGTGTAAGCCACCCCACCTGGCCTGTTTTTCTTACTTTTACTTCATCAGGAAAACAAAAATCTTGGCTAAAGACCTCTAAATTTAATTTATAGGAAGCACTATAGAACACAATATCAAAAAATAACAGTTGTTGAGTTTTTTATACTACTGGGCGTTTTCAAATACAAATCTGTGTGTGTGTGTGTGTGTGTGTGCACGCACACACGTATCCTGTGAATGAAGCAAACACAAATGCAGAATGATACAAATGTATGGTTTTAGCAGCTCTCATCCTGGCTTTTCTTTTGGGGTTTTTATTTCTGAAAAGGTAAACCTTTTTGATAAAATTCAGGAAATAAAAGTACAGTAATTCCTTAATTCATATATAAAAGTAGAACATTCAATAGAAACTAAACCTGTCTGAATTGAATACGTATGTAAACAGAGGTTCAGACTCATATAATTCTAAATGGATGTTAAAACTAAATTTCCAGTCGGACATTAAAAAATTTGTAGGGATGCAGTATTTTCTCAGCACTGAAAAATCATTTGCATCATGTCCCTCCCTCAAATGCTAGCAGTGCCTTCAATCAATGCAGAAATCATTGTTATGTTTTCAGTTTCCAGGACTTGTTTACTAACTGGAATGAAAATATAGAAGCATGGTAGCTAGTCAGTGTCTCTGTATGCCCTTAAACTGCCTAGCAAAATATCTTGCATGTAATGGGGTAATAAATAATAATTTCCCAGTTAACTGAGAATTCAATTCACCTCTTCATTGAATAGCTGGCTTACATTGGATAAGAGAGCTTAAATAAATCAAACAATGTGCATACGGCATAACCTTATTTCAAATGTAGGCCGCAGTCATATCTAAATGCATCAGCTATCTGATTATTTTAACTCTTGAAAAAGAGTATAAATTGTGAAATCTCAAAAATATTTCAAAAACATTATCATCGCTCTAGAGAGTATGATAAAATAAAATGCGTTCAGATACCTTTTATCACACCCAAAAAAGTAAAAAAGCATCAGATCTGCCAAGCACCCCAGCCAACTGTGACCCTTGTTGTTCTAATTGTGTGTTTTTCTGTTATGTGAATACCTTTGACAAGTCCCCTCCCGTTTTGCTCCTGGATTGTATATCTAGTTAAATACATTTAAAATTATTATATTTTTGTAAGACAAAACTGTTTAACATCAAGGAAGCTGCATATATGTATATACATAAATGTATAAATGTATATGTATATAATGTATATGTATGTACATAAATGTATAAATGTATGTGTATATATAAATGTATACATATACATTCTCTCCATATATAGGTATCTCTCTATATGTCTATATATATGTGGAGAGAGAGAGAGAGAAATTAAGCCAAGAGGTTTTCATGCTGATGATAGGGCAAGAATGGTAAAAATTGAATTGGGACACAATTAATCCATGGCTAAGGAATCGAGGCAAAGCCTTATTTTATATATGTGGGTAGACAAATTTATGTCCAATCTAGTAGACCTTGTGTTGTTCAGACATTGGCAACAACACAACCACAGATTTTCTTCTGAGGTTCCTGTGGTAACTGTAGCTTAATTTAGTCTCCAGTGTGGGTTGGAAGATGTTGAATAGAATCATGCTTTTCTTGCCAGCTTTTGACCAAATAAATGTCACTTGACTATACCCCCATCCCTCCAAGTACATTACGTCCAATCTATAATTGTGGGCATTATGACTAACATTTTTTTACTCTTTTCCCCCAATTTAAGTTTCCATCATGGATCCCACAAAGTATATCCTGTCAAGTCCAGTGGCTAAGCATTTGTGGTAACTTCATTTGAAATGTGTAGAAGATTTATAGATTTTCATTAATGCTAATGGTTCAACTGAGTGAAAAGTATATTCAATCAAGTGCTCCTTAAAATGGGGTTTCTAGACTTCACTCAAACACAGCTGGTTTCAAGGCAGAGTAAAGCAAAGCTTATCCCTGCCAAAGTACATATGCTTTCTATAATTTAAGGAGTGATTTTTAAAGCACTGACTCACTTGCCAAAAATCTAATGTATTATTTATTTTGCTTTTGTGCGTGTAGTAATTGGCAAACTAGAAATGATGGAGAATTATTCAGTCATCATCTCTCTCCCTTCTGGCTTGGCACTCATCGCAGTAGCTAATGAATGCAGTGGTGGGAGGTTATCTGTCATCTTGCAGCTACTGGGGCTACTTGGCATTAGTTTTCATAGATACCTAATTGTTGTTGCTGTTCTGCCTCCTGGGCCAACTAGGATCTCAGTGGCTCATCTAGAGACAGTATTAGTTCAATGGAGCACTTTTATGGCAGTTACATCAGTTCACTTATAGTCTATACATTTGTATTTACTTCTAGGTATGATAACAGATACAAATGTTCCTGAGGCTAACGGTTAGAAACCATGATAATAAGGAAACCTAACTTATCTTCAGCTTTCAGCCAAAAATCATAATCCTGTTTGTAGCCAGTATAAACTAAGACTTGTCATGTTGTAAGTTCAAAAATAAATTCTTAAACTGTTTGGTTACAAAGGAAACATTCTGGTTGAAATATCTTAAAAGTCCAAAAGTAGAACTGACTTTATGCCTGGCTGGATCCATAGGCTCAAACAATGTTACTAAGATCTGATTTTTCTTCATCTCTTGGCTTGCTCTACCTTAGCTGTATTCTTAAGAATGCTCCTCTTTGGGGAGAAATATTGTCGTCAGCAGTCTAGATTCATGTTTACCTGGTTCCAGATCCACACACAAACAGCACCAAAAAAAGAAAGAATAAGGAGAGTGAGAGAGAGAGGGAGGGAGAGAGAGAGAGAGGGAGGGAGAGAGAGAGAGAGAGGAGAGGAGAGAGAGAGAGAGAGACAGAGAGAGAGACTATAAAATATTCCTTTTGTTCAACAATAAGAGAAAAGATTCTAACAATGTATGTTTTTGCCTCTTCGTAACTTATATATTGTTCCCTGAACCAATCACTGTAACTAGAGGCATGCGTGTTGCGATTGGACAGATCTAAATCCACGTTCTCTGCTAGATTGAGGATGAAGTTAATAACGCCATAACTTCTTGATCTTAAAAAAATCAAGGTGATTTACCTGCAGAAGGATGAATTAATAAATATTACAACCCCTCCATCAGGTCCCTGCCTTATCAGAAGAAACAAAACACATTTTAAAAAATCACTTATCTATATACTCTTTAAGATTAAACCAAAGTCATCTTTTGATATACTAGGTGGTCTTTAGGTCTCATCTAAAGATGGAGCTTGGAGCTACAGATAATATGAGGGTCCGGAGACACTTCAGGAGACCACTCTGCATTCTGAGAGGAGCTCAAGAGATTCTTAACTCTTCTTATTTTCTAGCTCCACAGAAAGAAACTATTGAACCTCTGAATGTATCTGAAAATTCCCGTGTGGAGGAAGACTACAAGAAGCTTTTATCCTAATTACCATCCTTTGAGATGATCTGTAGTATCCAAGAGCTCCAGAGCCACTTTACAGTTTGGGTCTTAGACAGAAGTCTCTGGCTTTGCCCCAGTTGTGGATGTAGTATAAACCTGAAATTTGTCACTCTTACTATGGAGCTAAATATTCAAAAAAAGCTTTAAAAAGGAATATAACTAAGGCTAAGGTAAAAACAATATATTTTTATATAACTCTGGGTAAGAACTAGTAAATAAAAGAAGTACATTGTAAGCTCTACCGATTTTAAAAAATATTTTAATTGACACATTAAAATTTAATATATTTATGGGATACGATTTGATGTTTTGATACATGTCTGTGTTGTATACTGATCCAATCAGGGCAGTTAGTGTACATATCATCTCATACATTCATTATTTCTTTTGTGATGAGATTCTTCCCTCCCTTCTAGCTATTTTGTAATGTATAATATTTTACTATCAGTCATAGTCACCTTACTGGGCAATAGAACATCAGAATGTCTTCCTTCTATCTAATTGTAACTTTGCACCCATTGACTAACCCCATTCCATTCTTCCTTCCCCAGTTTCTTGTATCTAGTATCTACCAGGTAACTATTATTCTACTCTGCTTCTATGGTAGCAAGTTTTTTTGGGGGTGGGGTGGGTGGGAGGTGGATTTCACATATGAGTGAGATCAAACTGTATGTGTCTGACTTATTACACTTAACATCATGGTCTCCAGGTTCATTCATGTTGTCACGAATGACAGGATTTTGTTCTTTTTCATGACTGAATATTATTCCATTCTGTACATATAGCATATTTTCTTTATCCATTTATCTATTCTTAAAGACTTTGATTTCATATCTTGGCTATCGATATCTTTTCAATATATTGGTGTCATTTCCTTTGGCTCTATATTCAGTAGTGAGATTACTGGATTGATTGTAATTCTATTTTTAATTTTTTGAGGAACCTCCCTATTGTTTTTTATAATGACTCTACTAATTTATGTTTCCACCAACAGTGTGTTTGTCTTCCTTTTTCTTCATATTCTCAACAATAGTTGTTTTCTTTTATCTTTCTGATAATAGCCACTCTAACTAGAGTGAAGTGTTACCTCATTGTAGTTTTGATTTGCATTTCCTTGATGATTAGTGACGTTGAGCATTTTCTCACATATCTGTTAGCCATTCATATTTCTTCTTTGAAGAAATGTCTATTAAGGTATTTTTCCCATTTTAACCTTATTTTTGTGGGTTTTTTTGCTGTCATTAGATGATGATGATGATGATGACGAATATTATCACTTTCTTTTTTTTTTGAGGCAGAGTTTTGCTCTTGTTGCCCAGGCTGGAGTCCAATGGTGCAATATTGGCTCACTGCAACCTCCACCTTCCAGATTCCAGTGATTCTCCTGCCTCAGCCTCCTGAGTAGCTGGGATTACAGGCAACCACCACAATGCCTGGCAAATTTTTTTGTATTTTTAATAGAGATGGGGTTTCAACATGTTGGCCAGGCAGGTTTCGAACTCTTGACCTCAGGTGATCCACCCGCCTTGGCCTCCCAAAGTGCTGGGATTACAGGTTGAGCCACTATACCCGGCCTAGACTATTTATACATTCTGAATATTAGTAGTGGGTTTGTTATATGTGGCTTTTATTAGGTATCTTCCATACCTAATTTGTTGAGAGTTTTAAATCATAATGAGGTGTTGAATTTTCTCAAATGCTTTTTCTCTATCTATTGAAATGATCATATGTTTTTTGTCTTTCTTTCTGCTAATCTCGTGTATTACATTTATTTATTTACATGTGTTAAAACAAACTTGCATTCCTGGATTGAATCGCATTTGATCATAATGACCTTTTTAATGTGCTGTTTAATTCATTTTACTAGCATCTTAAGAATTTTTGTATCTACGTTCAGCAGGGATATTAGCCTGTAGTGTTGTTTGTTTGTTTGTTGTTCTGTCCTTGTCTGGTATTGGAGTCTGGGAAATGTTGGCCTCATAAATTGAATTTGGAAGTTTTCCCTTCTCCTCACATTTCTGAAATAGTTTAAGGAAAATTGGTACTAGTTCTTTAATTGTTTGACAGAATTCAGCAATGAAGCTGTCAGATCCTGGGCTTTTCTTTGACGGACGGCTTTTTATTTACTGATTCCATTTCTTCACTCATTATTGATATGTTCAGATTTTCAATTTCTTTATAATTTAATCATAGAAGGTTGTATGTGCTCCACTATTTATACATTTCTTTCATTTTTTTCAAATTTGTTGGCATATAATTGTTCATAGTAGTCTCTTATGACCCCTTTTTTATGGTATCAGTTGTCATGTATCCTTTTTTATCTCTGATCTTATCTTTATGAGTATTCTATTTTTTAGTCGAGTAAAGTCTGAAAATGTTTGATTTTCAAGAAAACATCTCTTCATTTAGTTAAATTTTGTGTTGTTTTCTTTTAGTCTCTATTTTATTTATACTCTGAATTTTATTATTTCTTTCCTTTTAACAATTTTATATTTAGTTTGTTTCTGTTTTGCTAGTTCTTTGAGGTGTATTATTAGGCTGCTTATTATAAATCTTTCTTCTTTTTTGATATAAACACTTATTTCTTTTAGCTTCCCTCTTAGAACTGCTTTTGCTGTGTACTCTAGGTTTTGGTATAATGTATTTCTCTTCTTATTTGTTTCAAGGAACACTGAAATTTCCCTTTTAATTTCTTCATTGTCTCATTGGTTGTTTAGGAGCATGTTGGTTTATTTCCAGGTATTTGTATAGTTTCAGAAGTTTTTTTTCTTGTTGTTTTCTGGTTTTAAACCATAGTATTCGGAAAAAAATATTTGATTAATCTTTTTCTTTAAAAAACATGTTTTGTGGCCTAACATGTGATCTATCTTGGAGAATGTTCCACGTGCAGTTTAGAAAAATATGTATTCTGCAGCTGTACTGTAAATGTCGATTAGGTCCACTTGGAATATATATAGGGTGTTTTGGGGTGCATACATACTTAAAATTGTTATATTACTTTCTTTAATTGATCCTTTTATCATTATATAATGACTGTTGTTTTGTAGTTTTTTCCTTAAAGTCTATTTTATCTAAGTATGGCTAATCCTATCTTGTATTTTTTTATCCATTTATTTATTCAATATATTTTTATTGGATAGTTTAATTTATTTATATTCAAAGCTATCATTGATAGATAAGGACTTCTTATCTATCCATGCCATGCTAACTCCTTACCTATCTATGCCATTTTGTTAATTATTTTCTGGTTATTTTGTAGATCCTTAGTGGGATTCTTTTTTTTCCTTCTACTTTTTATCTCTGTAGTTTGGTGGTTTTCTGTGATGGCAAGCTTTGTTTCCTTTCTCTTTCTCATTTGTTTATCTGTTGCGATGTTTTTCTTTCTGGTTACCATGGAGCTAACATAAAGAGACTTCTAGTTATAATAGACTATTTTAAGCTGATAGCAATTTAATTTTGGTCACATAAAAATAGACTATTTTCCTTTCCCCCACAATTTATATTTTTGTTGCCCTAATTTGCTTTTTTTCAAATCCATTTTGTGTTGTTGTTTTTGACCATTCTTGGCTTTAAACCTTCATACTAAAAGATGAAGAGATTTACACAGCACCATTACATCACTGGGCTGTTCTGAATTTCATTAATAAATTTGCCTCTACTGGTAAGGTTTATATTTTCATGTGTTTTTATAATAGTAATTATTGTCATTTTGTTTCCAATTGTAGCACTCCATTAAGCATTTCTTTTAAGGCCTGTCTAGTGGTAATGAAGTTCCTCATCTTTTGCTTTTCTGGGAGGTCTTCACTTTTCCTTGAATTCTGATGGACAGACTTGCTAAACACAGTATTCTTGGCTGACAATTGTTTTTTTGCTTCAGCACTTTGAATATATTATCTCATTATCTCCTGGTCTGCAAAGTTGTTGCTGGAAAATCTACTGATAGTCTAATGGAGATTTCCTTACACTTGACTTGACAATCTTCTCTTGAAGTTTTAAAATTACCTCTTTATCTTTGTCTTGGACTGTTTTATTATAATTTGATAATGTTTTATGGTTGAATCAAATTGAGAATCTGTGAGCTTTGTCAATATGGATGTGTATCTATTTGCCAATACTTGAGCTGTTTCAGCTTTTGTTTTGTTAAATAGGTGTTATGTGCCTTCTTTGATGTATTCTTCCTTTCATTCTCCTATAATGTGAAAATTTGCTCAGTTAATGATGTCCCATAAGTCCTGTGGGCTTTGTTCATTGTTTTATACTCTTATTTCCATTTTTTCCCTGTAACAGGATTATTTTTAAAGCCCATTTTAAGTTCAAAACTATTTCTTCTGCCTGAACTAGTAAATTGTTGAGGCTGTCAAATATAGTTTTTATTTCACACATTGAATTCTTCACTTTCAATATTTCTGTCTCTTTTTATGACATCTTTGTTGAATTCCTCATTCTGATAATGGATTGTTGTTCTGATTTTAGTGACTTGTTTGTCGGAGTTTCCTTTTATTCTCTGAGTTTCCTTATAATCATTATTTTGAATTCCTTTTCAGACATTTCATAAAATTATTTTATTTGTGGTCTGTTTCTGGAGACTTATTGTGTTCTTTGGGAGAGGGTAGTGTCATGTTTCCTTGTTTTTTCATGATTTTTGCATTTCTACACTGATATCTGTGCGTCTTGTGCAATCCTTGCCTTTTCCAATTTTATTAAATGGCTTTTGCTGGAGACATTTTTTTTCTGTAGATGGGTCCTAGGGTGTTGGTTGTGTATGGTGCATTGGCTTTGCTTCTAGGCTCACTAACATGGTCTCTGTGCAATTTTTTTCAGCTATAATCCTTGTTAGCAATGTCTACAATTCCCTCAGTAGCCTAGGCAGTGGGAGTTTTAAATCAGACTGTGCAGTTTTTCTGTCATGGAAGTGGGGGTGTGAGTAGGAAGGGCAGGGCTGACACCAGTTGGTTGTCAGGCGGGGAACATGTGGGTGCAGAGGGCTTACAGTCTGACTGGCATGCTCTCCAGGGAGATAGTGGCCACCATCAGACCAGCTTTTGGGCCTTGCATGGGTGGATGTGGTTACAACAGGGCCAGGTGGCCCTGTGGCAGATTGTCCGGGGGAGTGGGCCTGCTGCCAGACCAGCTGTCAAGTTTGGTACAGATGCATGCATATGCAGTGAGGCCAGGTGGCTCAATAGTGGTCTGTCTGGGCAGTAGGGCCACCACAGGACTGGCTATAAGGCCACTGTGGTCAGTGTGGGTGAGAGAATTGGCAAACAGTGTCACATGGGTATGTGAAGGCAAGGTGGCCAGCCAGCTATTCAATGACTTTTCCACTGTGCAGGTTTAATTGTTCCCGGGTGGGTGATGTGCCACATGGGTCACATGCCAGGGTCTCAGTTGTTCCATGTGGCCTAGGCTCTGGACAGTGAGGGTCATGATGCTATAGTCATCTGTGTGAACATGGTAGAATGACAGTGGGGCATCAGGGATGGATAGTCAGGTGCTACTGGACCCTGGGGAATGGTGCACTGTAGTAGTGGGTCCACTTTCAAGATGGCACTGAGTCATAGCAGCTTATGTCATGATGGTATAGGATACTCAATGTAGGCTTCTACTCTGAGACAATACAGCTGTGTGAACATCTGTCTACTCTCCAAACTGAATGTGAGACTATAAAGACATGGAGTTGCTCCTTTAGGAGGGATTACTAGTGTTTGCGTCAGCAATAGGGGCTACTGGAAATATTCGCTTTACCTTTTTCCCACAAGAACCACAACCCCTCCCCCAACTTTGAGGCCATCCCAGTAGGACAGACAATGTAGCAGAGGCAGGATGACTCATTCCCTTCTCTATGGTGCTATACTGGGCTGCGATGCTCCACAAGGATTTTGCCACTACCGTGGTGCCCTTCATCTTTGGTCAATTTAGTTGAAATACAGTTGTTTATTTGTTGTTTTGGTTCCATATTCTAATGGAAACAAGCAGCAGCTAACTCTAGCTGGTCATCTTGCTGATGTCATTCTGGGTTTTACAGATTTTATTCATTCAGGAATATATAACACAGTAGTGCATAGTCAACATAGATTGTGGACCTGAGATATTAATGTGTGTATGTATGTATACATACATACACACACATATATATGAATAACAGATTCAAATATATATATATTTGTTGTATATGTATATATATGTGTGTGTGTGTGTGTGTGTGTGTGTGTATACATATATATATATTTGTTGTTTAGGCTAAAGTTCAGTGGTGCAATTATGGCTCACTGAAGCCTCGAACTCCTAGGCTCAAGTGATCCTCCTGCCTCAGCCTCCCAAGTAACTGAGACTACAGGCACACACTACTATGACTATTTATTTATTTATTTATTTCATTTTTTTGTAGAGATGGGGTTATTCTTTGTTGCCCAGGCTGGTCTTGAACTTCTGGCCTCAAGCAATCCTCCTGCCTCAGCCTCCCAAAATGCTAGGATTACAGTCATGGGCCACTGTGCCATGCCAAATTTTTTAATGAGAGCATAACTTCAAGGGCATGAAAGTTACTCCTGTACACTCCAAGTGTTTCTGTTGAAGTTGCACACAGAGCTAGCTTTAGGGTAGAGAGGAGTACCAAACAGCCAGTCACCAATCAACTATATCTGCCATAGTAGCTACGAGTATGGGAGTTAGGTATATCATGAAGACAGTTTTGAAACTTCTTATGGTGTTTTAGAGGTCCAGACTGAAGAAGTGCACTGAGAAGCAAAGTAGTAAGTCTATCTTTTCTACATTGAAACATCTTACAGATTAATTTATCATACTAATTGATTAATTATTAATGTTTCTTACAGAAATAAAAATTTACTCTCCAAGTAAATTTACACTTTAATTAGGTAGCTACTTAAATGTCCTTAGAAATAATAGCTCAGTGATACGTCAATATGTGTTGAATTCTACTGTTATTATTTTTGTTTCATTAAAAATCCATATTTTTTCTCTCACGAAGGAGCTTTATTTTGAACATGATGTTGTCTCAGACTAAATTGCTATCTGAGTGCAAGATGGACAATATTTTCAACTCTGTAGGAAATCACATTTGTCAAGAAAAGATTTCAAACTGGCAGGTCAATTAGGAGAACAGAACCCCTGCTTCTAGGCACATTTCCATGCTGGTTCTGATCAGTGTGTCAGCAGCTCTGCCCTGTTGGTGAGATATGTGACCTTACTAAATGTACACTTTATTTCCAGAAAAGAAAGAAAAGTACTGGAGGATAGTATAATTCATGTCCAGAATATAATTGTGACTTCATAAATCAAACTAATACCAAAATTTAAAAACTGGATCAAATTTTTTTTATTTAATAACAGTGATTTTGAAGTGTTTAATAGTTTTCATCTAAAGGCCTTTAAAAATATTTTGTAAATTAGAAATAGAGTGCATATTTATTTAATAATAAATTAGTAAGCCAATTAACAGTCCTGTTTAACATGTAGTAAATAGTCATTTCAACTTTCCCTGACTTAACCAGTGAGAAAAACAGCATCCATTTAAGGGCCACATTTCCCCAGCTCAAAAGTATTGTCAGCCCAGGGCTGTTTTGTCTAGCTTGTATTAGCGAGACACTAGTACATTTTTGGAGAATGTATTTTTTTATTCTTCAGATTTCTGGAAGGCAAACTAAAAGAACACATTTTAAAAAGGTTTATTTTAATTTTAAGAAATTGCATGTCAAGTACAGTTTTAAGGTAAAATCTTAATATATCATAAGGGCAGACTATTTTCAAATCAGATCCAGAGTGAATTATTTAGTCAAGTAAATAATCCTTTTGTAATATATTCTTCAGTTTGGTTCTTCCATTTAAATGGAACAGAAACTCAGTGACAATACCACATGTAAGGGGGTATATAGTTATGAAGAAACATACGGAGAGCAACACTAACAGCAGGGATATCGAATGAGAAGTGGAATTGCTGTCACAGAACCTGGAATGGAAGCCTTTAGGAATGGAGGCATTCCAGACTTGGCTTCTTGTTATGTACCTTTCTTTCTTTTTCTTTTTCATATGCCTTTCTTTTTTTTAATTTCCTATGTTTCTTCTTGTACTTTCTTATCTACTTTCACAAAGAATGGAATTCTTCCCATTCTAATCTGTATGAATTATCTGTCTCCCAACTTCTTATTCCTCATAACCTTGGCTTCCTGTGAGACTGGCACATTCTTCCTGCCTCAGCTCCAACAGCTAACTGTCTGTATCTCAACACTGAATGAAGATTAGAGTCTAATTGGCTCTTTAAGTCTTTTATAGACTATCGATTTGCTGCTTTAGGGTGAGTCCCACCCTAAGATCCATCAACTGCAGAGGTCATGTTACATGGTATAAAAAAATAACTAAGGGTTGTACTTTCAGCACATTCTGAATGTGGGACAGGAAACCGCAGAAAGAAACTCAGTGTCTGGTAGACATTTTGATATTTGACCTGTCCATTGAAATGTTTATAATTTTCTCAAATTTATTTATTATCTATTTTATGAAATCTGGACTTTCGTGTGTGTGTGTGTGTGTGTGTGTGTGTATTGATATTGTGGGACTCACTCTGTTATTCATATTGTGGGTGCTTCTCAAGCTTCTGCTCTTCTTTTCCATCTCTACAGAAGCCAACCATGTGATCTGAAAGGAATTGATTGCACCCTCCTCTCCAGAGGTAGGCCTATTCCAAACCATTCAGTCCAGCTCCTTTTTAATAGTAATCGATAATCTAAGACTTGAGACATTTATTATTTTACTCTTCATGTATGAGAGATGAGCTAATTCAGTCAGAATAAAGCCTAAGACTACTGTGTGACCTTCAGGAAAGGTGAGGCCCTAACTCTTCCTGCTTGATATTGTGTCCGGAATTGGTGGGTTCTTGGTCTCACTGACTTCAAGAATGAAGCCACCGACCCTAGCGGTGAGTGTTACAGCTATTCATGTGGCGCGTCTGGAGTTTGTTCGTTCTGATGTTCAGATGTGTTCGGAGTTTCTTCCTTCTGGTGGGTTCGTGGTCTCGCTGGCTCAGGAGTGAAGCTGCAGACCTTCGCGGTGAGTGTTACAGCTCTTAAGGCAGAGCCTCTGGAGTTGTTCGTTCCTCCCGGTGGGCTCGTGGTCTCACTGAGCTCAGGAGTGAAGCTGCAGATCTTCGCGGTGAGTGTTACAGCTCATAAAAGCAGCGTGGACCCAAACAGTGAGCAGTAGCAAGATTTATTGCAAAGAGGGAAAGAACAAACCTTCCACAGTGTTGAAGGGGACCCCAGCCTTGCCAATGCTGGCTCTGGCAGCCTGCTTTTATTCTCTTATCTGGCCCCACCCACATCCTGCTGATTGGTGGAGCCCAGTGGCCTGTTTTGACAGGGCATTGATTGGTGCCCTTTACAATCCCTGAGCTAGATACAAAGGTTCTCCACGTCCCCATCAGATTAGTTAGATACAGAGTTTGGACACACAGGTTCTCCAAGGCCCCACCAGAGCAGCTAGATACAGAGTGCCGGTTGGTGCACTCACAAACCTTGAGCTAAACACAGGGTGCTGATTGGTGTATTTACAAACCTTGAGCTAGATATAGAGTGCCGAGTGGTGTATTTACAATCCCTGAGCTAGACATAAAGGTTCTCCAAGGCCCCACCAGAGCAGCTAGATACAGAGTGTCCATTGGTGCACTCACAAACCCTGAGCTAGACACAGGGTGCTGATTGGTGTGTTTACAAACCTTGAGCTAGATTCAGAGTGCCGATTGGTGTATTTACAATCCCTGAGCTAAACATAAAGTTCCTCCAAGGCCCCACCAGACTCAGGAGTCCAGCTGGCTTCACCCAGTGGATCCCTCACCGGGGCTGCAGGTGGAGCTGCCTGCCAGTCCTGGTGCCGTGCGCCCGCACTCCTCAGCCTTTGGGTGGTCGATGGGACTGGGTGCCCTGGAGCAGGGGCTGGCGCTCGTTGGGGAGGCTGGGGCTGCACAGGAACCCACGGAGTGGGTGGGAGGCTCACGCATGGCGGGCTGCAGGTCCCGTGCCCTGCCCCGCCGGAAGGCAGCTAAGGCCCAGCGAGAAATCGAGCGCAGCGCCGGTGGGCTGGCACTGCTGGGGGACCCAGTACACCCTCCGCAGCTGCTGTTCGGGTGCTAAGTCCCTCATTGCCCGGGCCGGCAGGGCCGGCCAGCTGCTCCGAGTGCGGGCCCGCCAAGCCCACGCCCACCCGGAACTCCAGCTGGCCCGCAAGCGCCACACGCAGCCCCGGTTCCCACTCGCGCCTCTCCCTCCACACCTCCCTGCAAGCTGAGGGAGTGGGCTCCAGCCTTGGCCAGCCCAGAAAGGGGCTCCCACAGTGCAGTGGTGGGCTGAAGGGCTCCTCAAGTGCCGCCAAAGTGGGAGCCCAGGCAGAGGAGGTGCCGAGAGCAAGCGAGGGCTCTGAGGACTGCCAGCGCGCTGTCACCTCTCAATATAAATGATAAAGTGTGTGGTCCCTGAATAGCCAATCATTTACCATGAAGAAAGTTGTTTTTATGATCTAACATATACCACCCAATGTAAAAAGAAAATAATGGAAAGAAACTAGTGTTTTAAAACTTTGTTGAACTTCCAAATTAGTGTTCTTTCCTTAAACCTTTCAGCTACTTGAGTTAATATATTTCCTTTATTGTTTAACCTAGTTTGTACTAGGTTACTTAAAAAATGGAAAATGTTCAACTAATGGAATATTTTGCTTAGATTAAATTTTATTGAATAAGGAGTTTAGACTATCAGTAAGTATTAGCTCTACACAAAATGATATGTTTACTATAGATAATATACAGTAAAATGTGTTTCCTTGAGGAGTAAAGGTGAGTGGGAAGGGATTCCAGGACAGTTGGGAAAGCAGTAGGACTAGGTGAGAGGCTAAAGTCAGTCATCATGAGTTCTATTCAGCCTGCGGCAGAATAAAAGCTTCATATAAAAGAGAGAAAAAACATTTTTTTTCAGCCTGTTTTAATAGATCTTTTTGTAGCTATTGCAGTGTGTAAGGATACTAATTATGGTTTACATTTTTGGTTGTAGTTTTTCCTCTTGATGCTATCTTGTTTGTTTGCAGCTTAAGCATCTATGAATTTGTGGAAGATTACAAAAGAGCTAGATTTTTACATCCTCTTAAAATGGAATGCTCTTTCTCTTGCAGACCTCAAATTCAGGTCTGGTTAGATATGGTGGTGGAGGTGGGGCGGGGGAGCTGTGCTTCCTAGTTCTATGCCTCTAACCCGAACCTGAGTAGAGTTGTAGACTGCTGTGAACTCTGGAGAATGTGTTAGACTGGGACATGCAGGTCCTTAGCAGAGGACAGAGAACACATTTCAAGAAGATGACCAGAGCAGGGGCCAGTCAGATGATCCATGTGTGTGGTTCATCCCTCTGAAGAGCTGGAGTAACTCCAAGGCAGTGACCACATTTGTGCAGGCAAAACAGGAGAGTGGAGTATCAGAGAGGTGGAAATTTTTTATGTAGAAGCTTTAAGATCAGAAAATAAAATTTTGAAGAGCAGCACTTGCAGATAAACATATTACCTATTAAAGCTAGAGGAACTTTTATATATAAGCATCTCCCGAGGTATGTTGTTTGGAATAGTGTTTTTTTGGTACATTAATATAATTACATAAAAAGAGTGTGTGAAGGGATTTTCTGATTAAATGGGTGAGAAAATAATTTTTCAAAACAATGTAAGACATTTTCTTACTGCCAAGTTACTCAGTCTCATTAAATATGCACTGTTAATCTATTGATTTAGCGTGTACTCCCTCTAAATTTCTTTCAGCTCTCTCCTTTTTTTGCTTTTTTTCCTTTCCTTTCATTCCTTTTCTCTTCCTTTCCTTTCATTCCTTTTCTCCCCCCTCCCCTCCCCGCCCCTCCCCTCCTCTCCCCTCTCCTGTCTTCTCCTCTCCTTTCCTTTCCTTTCCTTCTGTATTATATTTCTTTCTTATTTGCTTGCTTTTCTTTCCTTTTTTTCATAGATAATTTTATGTCTGTAGGGATTATGGAATACATTTTGTAAAGTGTTAATTGAGCCTAATCACAGAATACCACATACAAGGAGCCTAAGTCCTAAAGAGAAAAAGTGGCTTGACTGGCTCACACAAAGTGTGAGTTAGAGATACTTAAAATTTAAATCTATACCCCCAAGCTTGACTTTTTATATACCCCCTGACAATTTCCTTCTGTTATAATATCTAACATACATTGGTTTTCATTTCCTTTACAAAATGTTTTCCTTTCATTCATGTTGTCTGGTAAATATTTAAATGGAGGAGTTAATAATTGTTTACTGGGCAGACACACTTCACATTTCTAGAAGGTGGGCCCAAGTCCACCTGCTTGATCCCTCTAAAATGATGTAAGCCATTTTTGTTGCAAGAATCTCTAACATGATGGTTCTAGTACTTCCTAAAAGTACACCATCATCATTAAAATAACTAAATGCTATCTAAACAGGGGCTTGTGAGGATATCTATCTTATAGAATTTCTTACTGCAGTGGAAGTACTTGTATTCATAGTAGCTTAGCCATTGTTAAGAAGAAAATGCTAGTCAGGACTTGAAAATTAGATAGATTCAACTTCTCTATGTTTTCCTAAATATAGTCTTGACTATATAAGAAGAATGTCAAAATTGTATGAGCGGATTGCCTTATATTGCAATTTTTAAGAAGTAGTATAAAATAAGTCATAAATCCTCCATAGCTATCTATCTTCTTGTCTCTCTGAAACTTTTAGAGTGAGCTCATGGTGAGAAGGCAGATTGGAATCTCAGATTATATCAGTAATATTGCAAAATCCATTTCAAATAGTTGAGTAGGTTTTCACAGTTCAGTGAAGTATGAGGCAAAAAAAAAAGATGGAATATATAGGACAAGTTGTTTAGTCAGTTAACAGGAGAATATGAAAACTTGTAATTTTTAGTATGCATAGTCATAAAATGTGATTCTAAAAAACTAATTAAATCTAAATAAGGACAATGACAAGCCTGAATTTTAAATGGGAATGTTTCATATAATCATTTGTATATAAAATAATAACAAATTACATTAAAATCTTGAAATGTTATAAAATATTGAAAAATGCATAGAACGAAGTTTAATTGGGTTAACTCTTGTATTACATATAAATGGGAAAATAAAATTACTCAGGTAATAAAATACAGCATTGTATATTAATTATGATGTCACAACTGACAGAAATCATAAAACAGCAGTTTCAGCATAGATGGACTAAGACAATGTAATCCTTCCATGGGAATGATGAAGGCAGTCTGTTGGGAGATGATCCCATTCCATGGTCCTGGCTAAAGACTGGAACTGGGCAAGAACATTCAGTGTAACATTAACTACTACCCACAAACAAAGGTTGTTGTGAACACAGTTTAGCTACTAGGACCATGAAAGATTAAACAGAATTTGAGGAAAAGAGACTGAGATGTGGGCTTACTGAAGCAGAACATTAACGTCAATATTCTACTACATTCAGATAATCGAAGGGCAATTATATGAGAGGTGAGGAGAAATATGTAATGCGTATCAGAGACCCTCTTATGAAGCTGAAATGATGTTTACATCTGAGAAGCATAGAGAGTTAACTATGTGAAGACTGGGCTGTGGTGCCCCCTCTTTCCACAACCTCTGTGAACCCTAGGATATTTTGGCTTTCTTTATTCTGGGACTTGCAGCCACCCTGTTCATATGGCATTGCTGCTAGCATATGACACTTTAGTCTTCAAGGCTTTTGAAGACATGTTTAAGGTAATTTCCAATCAAGATCTATTTAAAGTGATACTTTTCGTTCAAACTTAGAGGAGAATGAATTTCCCTGCAATAGTATGTTCTATTCTGAATACCTTAATACCTTTGTTTTGATACCTAATAGATGCAAGTATTACTTAACCTATTCATTATAGAATCATTCCTGTAGAAAGAAGAGAGAGGAATAAAGATAATACAATATATTTTTAAAAACTCATATTTCATTTGCTGTTACCAAGACAGATTTACTGTGGAGCTAATGATGCTTAAGTTGCAGGCACAACACTTGGATAGATACCTTCTTCTAAGAACTTACAAGGAGCACTTGCAAGGAGTCACATGATTGTATGTTTGTGTACAATTTGTAAAAGTAATACATTTTGTTGTATTTATTTTTAACAGAGCCTCCACAAAATCTGGACGTGTCCCTTACTGCTTCTCTGATATGCAAAGAAAATCTGACTTTTTATGTATTTCATATTGAAATTTGAACTTAACAACAAAAACCTTGTCAAATAGTATTATCACAATGCTTTCTGAAATACACATCTCTTTTTCAGATAAAATTTGTCTCTAGAGTAAACGTTCAGTCTTCAGTGTTCTGCTCTCACCCCCAACACTTCTCCAAGATAGAAATCTCTCCTCCAGAACAAATACAGGGTGGTGTACTTGATTTGTTATACATGTGTGGAAGAGGGGAAGGTAAATCAATTAAGTCTGTGTGTTATCTTTATGGTCTTTGTTAGTCTCTACTTCAGTGTTTTAGCTGGTCTGTTCCATGAGCTAGAGATCAAGTACATTGTTTCTTCATACAGCCAGTGCCTGATAATTCTTTCTGAATCTCTTATCAACGCTGCAGACCTCTGTATGAGTTAGCAACATTATATAATTCTTGTTTGGGTTTTTAGCCCAGCTTTTGCAGATTGCTTCTTGCTGTGTGATTGCATAGCATATCTCAGTTCTCAAGAATGATCAAGATTATCACTATCTTGTCTCTCCCAGGGCATACAGAAACTTCTAATCAGATCTACTTCACTACACATGGGAGCAATGAGAGATGAATATTCTAATCAAGGTTCCTGTTACAACTTCCTACTGGTCATTGGACTTTTGTGGCTGTCACCTTCCACATTACCAGTAACAGTAAGGCCAAGCCCTCTTGATTTTTACTTTTCGGTTACCATTCCATTATAGAATTTTGCCATTGACAGGTGTGGAGATTATAAAAATTTCCCCAACTCTTTATCCTTCCATGTATTTACATCCTTCTCAATGTGAATTTGCAGTTCTGCCTATCAAGAGATGGCATCGATTTTCCCACTACTTCAACTTGGGCTGGCCTAGTGATTTGCTTTGACCAATAAAATGAGGCAGCAAAAGTAACACTGTGAAAATTCCCTTCTAGTTCCACTTTATAGTTTAGTTCTGTCTATTTGGTCCTCTGTAAAGCATGTCTGAGATAAAATGCTAAAAGATGAGAAACCATGTGGAGAACAACAGCATAATGCATAATGCAATACATAACCTGCAGAGACACAGGAAATAATCATTGGTAACCACTAAGTTTTGGTATTGTCTGTTACATAGCAATGGCTAACTGATTCATGGGTTCTTCTCTCTCTTCTCACGAAAGTAATATAGCTCTGTTTTACTTACCCCACAGAATATACTGAGTTTTTTATGCCCACTCTTATTACAAGATTGGATGTACTGATGCTCAGCTTTATTTTGGCAATGTGGAAGGAAGTATACATAGTTTTAAAACCCCCCATTTCACAGATTCTTTCATTCAAGATCATTTTTTCACAGGATCTCCAAAACTAATCTTTAAGATTAACGCTGATCAGTGATCACTTTGCTCCAATTGTAGCTGCCATCTCTTGGAAGATGTGGCTGCCATTCACAGATCGTATGGTGAGCCACAAGGAAATCTGACCAACAGGACATGAAAAAAATCACTGATAATTTTCAATATAATTTTTGCTATTACATATTCATTCCAGGGATAGATATGATATTAAAATAGAAATGTGAAGACCTCTTCAAGGTCATTTTTACTTTTAAGCATAGCTAACAATGAGCAAAATTTTTGCAGGTTTTGAAGCTTAATTATTAATAATGAAAGTAATATGTATGAAGCTTTCTACATTTTCAAATACTGTGATCAACCTATCTCACTTAAGTACTTAGGAAACCTCTATAAGGCAGGCAAGCCATGAATTATTATCTCTACTTTACATAAAGAGAAATTAAGCTTTATAAATAATAAAGTGGCAGACCTGGATTTATTTCAATTTCTCTGGCTTCTAATCCATTATTCTTTGCAGTATGAGGAAAAATGAAGTAGGAGAGATAACATGTACATATCCAGATACAATACAAGGTAGAATATGCTAAAGTAAAGGGTAAATATAGTTCTGTAACAATTTAGAGGGGAGAGAAATACATTGTTTTTGGATGATTGATCAAAAGTGGTATTTGATTTGGGTTTTACAAAAAACAAGGTTAGCTCAGGAACATAACAATGAATCAACGTCATAGATATGTATTAATGAAGCATACTGTACTAACTGAATAATGGATTATAAAAACACTCGAGAATTTCAATTAATACAAAATTGTTTAAATTCAATATCAATTTTTAAAAATAATAGCAAACTAAAAATGCAAAGGTCTTTTTTTAATCAAATAATGAGTACCTTTCAAAAACCTATACCAAATTTTATACTTAATGGAAAAATTTCAAAAGCATTTCAATTAAATCAGAATATGACACAGATGTCTTCCAGAGCTGGAACTAGGGTGAGGCCATTAAAGACCAGGTCAACTTTTGTACAACTCTGAAAGTGAGTGAACCTTTAAAATTTGCACCTTAGGCCTCACTGGCCTCTTGCTAGATATTCTAGGCAATGGAATTGAAGACATATAATTAATAAGATGACTATGAATAAGGCACATAAGTGGAAAAGGAGACAAAACAGTGTTTATTTACCAACTATGTAATGTTTATTTCACAAATACTAAATGTATATCAGCCTAGGTTTTGCAATACATCATTATGAATCCAAGATAAATAATCTTTCATTTGCAAAAGTGAACTCAATAAATAGTTTTGGTATTCTCCTAGCAAGGGTGTTATAGTTTTCATGATTTGAATAAAAAAAAAAGCTCTCTTCCCTTGTCTTACAACTACTCACTTTTATCAGAAATGTTTTCCTGTTCAAAACATCTCCTAGCTTCAAAGGAAGACCCTGGTTGATAGTCTGCCACCAGATGAATGAGAAGTAGATTTCAATACCTACATTAGTGCCTGCCCATTTCATCTCCCCACTCTCCTGCTGTCACTCCATTTAATAAAACCCACTAACATATTCAAGAAGCTGTATCACCAGTGCAATAGTTGAGTGTCCTGTGTGAAGGATCTGCTTTTTGGGCCAAGGGATCCTGTGAAACTCCAAAGTAGTTTTTGTACCAGTGCTGCCACTGACATGAACTTCTGCTGCTACCAAATAACTGGCACTGGGCACCACTACTCTTGAGTTCCCCTACATGAGTGCAGGATGGGTCCTCACACCAAGGTACTGGATCTTGTTGCTGGCAGCATAAGTATGGTCCCTCAATATGTCAAAGTACCCATTTACACCCAGAGATCATCTGGAGCAGTCAGCACACTAATGCTGTGTTTGTAAGCATATTATATTCTTTTCATTGTGTATGATATCTTGTATACTCAGTATGCTATTGAGCTCTTAGGGAATATATTTTACCAGGCTTTATACTTCAGCCCAACTATCTCTGGGACTCAATCCTAGTCCCCAAAACAAATGAGTCAGAGGGCAAATTTGAGTGTCACACATCTGACTATACTTTCAGTGGTCCATTCCTTTCACAGCTCCAGAGAAGCTTTCTCGTGCAGAATTATGTGGTGTCCTCTAAGGGTAATTTTTTTCTCTGAAGGGTTCTTTGCACCTCATGCAAAAAACACTTACGTCTTGTCCTTACCAATCAATCTATCAGACATGGCCAATTATGCCATGGTTAGACATATCTTAGACTGAATTGAAAAACTGTATAAATTCTTGTCTTCCAGGAGGGTTTTTTTGGACAATTAATTATTCAACTTGACAATGAAGGCATAAAATTGTTACAACTAATAAAATAGAGAATAAATTCTCAAACTCTTGAAGTTAAAAATATATAAAGAGGTTTTGGCCTCCCTAGTATTTCATCTAGTTGCCTGTATTGAGAATGTAAGTATCAAATATTAATAATATACACTAGTTAAAATTCTGTAAAAAGAAACAGCAATATCTGGAATATCAAGTACTTTGTACTAGTGTTCAATGTCAATAGTATGAGCTTTGCTTAAGAGGTATGATCAGGAAATTCCCCAAATGAGATTTTTTTTAGGAAGAATGTCAGTGGAGACAAGACTTCTTATATTTTGCAGTCTATGTTTTTCAGATTGTCAGCATGGGCTTTAGAGAGAGGCTTGAGTTTGAAGCCCTTTTATTCCTCTTACTAATTCTGTGATCATAGGCAGTTACTTAAATTCTCTGTGTTTCAGTTTAATTTACTACGAAATTGGAGTTATATATATTTTTTTCTTTTTTTGAGACAGAGTCTTTCTCTGTCGCCCAGGCTGGAGTGCAGTGGTGCAATCTCAGCTCACTGCAACCTCCACCTCCTGGGTTCAAGCAATTATCCTCCCTCAGCCTTCCAAGTAGGATTACAGACACGCACCACCATGCCCACCTATTTTTCTGTATTTTTAGTAGAGATGGGGTTTTGCCATGTTGGCCAGGATGGTCACAAACTCCTGACCTAAAGTGATCTGCCTGCCTCGGCCTCCCAAAATACTGGGATTACAGGCATGAGCCACTGTACCTGGCCAGGGGTTATAATTTAATAGAGAATTGTTATGAAACTGATAATATATGTGTTTAGTGTAGTCACTAGCATATAGAGAGCACTCAGTGGTCACTGTTGTTATTTTAATTTATTCAAATAGTTCCTCTAAACTTCCTTAGAACTTTCTTGGTTTCTACTCTGTTACCTGTGCAAGGATGAAATACATAAATTGTCACAGACTTTAGGCTACAATCACCAATTCTTCTGTTCATTTCTGTGATTTACATACAATTAAATTTGCTGAAAGTGAGCACACCAAAACAAGATGGAATGTTTTCACATTTTCTTAGATTCCTTGGATTATAAACACTCGTATATGCATTTAATATGTGCAAGGTGAAGTGATAAAATGCAGCCTTAATTCAATGAGAAGCAATATGAAAAAGTCATAAATTTTTAACATGAGACACAAAAGTCCCACACTTTGTATTTTTCAGCTCTGGGTAGAATGGTAAGCTCATCGTACTTTGTAAGTCAGCAATGCAGCTGACTAAGGCCAGGGGGCACTATAATTAGATAATGAAATGAGAGCATTATCAATTTTTTCCCACTTTTAATGTGTCTGACAATCTCACAAAAAGCAGGTTTCTCTCAAGACAAGACTGGCATTGGATGGCTGGGCTTGGCAAACCACTGGAGGATGAAAAGCATGCTTTTAAGAACAGTTGAAATCAATGCCTCTTATCAGCATCCAGCCCATGGAAATGTGTTCTCTAGAGCTGGATTCCTGAGCTCAGAGATTGCTTTGGCAGTGTTCAAAAATGAAGACGAAGATCATTCACATCAATTTCACCTAATTAGCATTTACATGACTTTCATTTCTGTTAAGTTAGCTAATTAACAACATGGTACCAAATCTCAACTCTCCTATGCCCCTCTTATGAGTTCACAGGCATTTTTCACTCTCCTGCTCACTAAAATCAGCTCTGTTCACTTCTTCTGCAATGATTCAGGCTTGAGGGTAGTTCCCCATTGAGACACAGTAGCTATACTATTAATTTTGCTCTATACTTTTCTCTCTCCGGGAAACAAACTATTTAATTCGTAAGATGGCTCTGAGGCAATGTGTTTATGTTGTTGAGCAGATTTATGTAGTGCTTGTATTGAACAATCGAGTATGCTGACTGGAAATTATTATACTTGCCACACATATAAATTTTAAATAATTTTTTTGCAAAGTCTATGTAAGTAAATGAAGAGAGCCCTTTGCATTACCGAAATGAATACTATCTTGTGTTTTCATATTCTTTTTTCTTAAAGAGAGTTGTGATTATATCTTCATAGTAAATCCTTGATCATTGTTGAATACATCTGACACTTTTGCCTGATCAGGAAGAACTCCCTACCTCCTTCCAAACTACAATATTGGGAAACTTCTAAATAATTCCCAGGCCACATTGAAATTTATAATCAGTTGACTGAGCCATATCAATCAATTCTTTGCAGAAAGAATTCATGTTTCTCTCTATTAACCCCAGAATTTGATTCTCAGTTCTACTTAAACTGGCATCAACACTTACATCTCTCCTTTTGCACACAACTGAGAACAGTTTACATTATTTAACTTGGAGAAAAATGAACAACATAAATTCCAAATATCTGGAACCAGTATGGTCCTCTTAATTTGGACTTAGCACACTAAGTTTGACATGGTTTAGTCAATGTTTGGTATTTTATCACAATGCAGTAGATTTGGGCCGTGGGCTATACAGTTTCAAGTACTCAGTATTATTCTTGGTGGATAACTGCCAGACATAGTCTAGATACTTACCAGCACTACCAGGAAATTGGAACAGTCGCAATAAAATTTTATATTGCAACTTTTCTAAACTTCTCCAGGTTATATATATATATATATATATATACACACACACACATATATATATTTATGCACACACACACATATACATGTATATATAATAGGAATATATAATATATTGTAGAAAAATTATATTTTACTTGTATATGTAACTTGTATTCATATATGTTAAATAACAGTGAAAAGTCATTATCTTTTACTTGTATATATATTTTACTTGTATTTATATTTTAAATCACAGTGAAATATCATTATGAATAAGTCTTAATAGATTACTTTTCAGCAAAAGTCACTAAAAATAAATTAGGTCATATAAATTTGACAATAGAACATCTGCTTGGGGCATATTGATAATTGAATACATTTAAATTTAAATAAAATTTTACATAGAATTGAAATAATTTCTTTAAAATACATAGATAACACTGCTAGCACAGCAGTCTGAGATCGACCTGAGAGGCAGCAGCCCAGCAGGGGCAGGGGCGTCCACCATTGCTGAGGCTTGAGTAGGTAAACAAGGCGACCAGGAAGCTCGAACTGGGCAGAGCCCACCTCAGGGCTACAAGGCTTCCTACCTCTATAGACTCTACCTCTGGGGGCAGGGCATAGCTGAACGAAAGGCAGCAGAAACTTCTGCAGACTTAAACATCCCTATCTGACAGCTCTGAAGAGAGCAGTGGTTCTCCCAGCACGGTGTTTGAGCTCTGAGAATGGACAGAATGCCTCCTCAAGTGGGTCTCTGACCTCCGTGTAGCTTAATTGGGAGACACCTCACAGTAGAGGCAGACTGACACCTCATACAGGGAGGTACCCCTCCAGGACAAAGCTTCCAGAGGAAGGATCAGGCAGCAATATTTGCTGTTCTGCAATATTTGCTATTCTGCAGCCTCTGCTGGGAATACCCAGGCAAACAGGATCTGGAGTGGACCTCCAGCAAACTCCAACAGACCTGCAGCTGAGGGACCTGACTGTTAGAAGGAAAATTAACAAACAGAAAAGAATAGCGTCAACATCAACAAAAAGGACATCCACACCAAAACTGCATCTGTAGATCACCAACATCAAAGACCAAAGGTAGATAAAACCACAAAGATGGGGAGAAACCAGAGCAGAAAACTGAAAATTCTGAAAACCAGAGTACCTCTTCTCCTCCAAAGGATCACAGCTCCTCTCCAGCAAGGGCACCAGCAACAAAGCTGGACAGAGAATGACTTTGATGAGTTGACAGAAGTAGGCTTCAGAAGGTAAGTAATAACGAAGTTCTCCAAGCTAAAGGAGGATGTTTGAACTCATTGCAAGGAAGCTAAAAACCTTGAAAAAAGATTAGATGAATGGCTAACTAGAATAAACAGTGTAGAGAAGACCTTAAATGACCTGATGGCACTAAAAACCATGGCACAAGAACTACATGATGCATGCACAAGCTTCAATAGCTGATTCGATCAAGTAGAAGAAAGGGTATCGGTGATTGAAGATCAAATTAATGAAATAAAGCAAGAAGAGAAGTTTAGAGAAAAAAGAGTAAAAAGAAATGAACAAAGCCTCCAAGAAATATGGGACTATGTGAATAGACCAAATCCATGTTTGATTGGTGTACCTGAAAGTGACAGGGAGAATGAAACCAAGTTGGAAAACATTCATCAGGATATTATCCAAGAGAACTTCCCCAAACTAGCAAGGCAGGCCAACATTCAAATTCAGGAAATACAGAGAACACCACAGAGATACTCCTTGAGAAGAGCAACCCCAAGACACATAATTGTCAGATTCACCAAGGTAGAAATGAAGGAAAAAACGTTAAGGCCAGCCAGAGAGGAAGGTCGGGTTACCCACAAAGGGAAGCCCATCAGACTAACAGCGGATCTCTCAGCAGAAACTCTACAAGCCAGAAGAGAGTGGGGGACAACATTCAACAATCTTAAAAAAAAAGAATTTTCAACCCAGAATTTCATATCCAGCCAAACTAAGCTTCATAAGTGAGGGAGAAATAAAACCCTTTACAGATATGCAAATGCTGAGAGATTATGTCAACACCAGGCCTCCCTTATAAGAGCTCCTGAAGGAAGCACTAAACGTGGAAAGGAACAACCGGTACCAGCCACTGCAAAAACATGCCAAATTGTAAAGACCATCAGTGCTATGAAGAAACTGCATCAATTAATGGGCAAAATAACCAGCTAATATCATTAGAGAAAAAAGAGCAAAAAGAAATGAACAAAGCCTACAAGAAATATGGGACTATGTGAATAGACCAAATCTACGTTTGATTGGTGTACCTGAAAGTGATGGGGAGAATGAAACCAATATCATAATGACAGGATCAAATTCACACATAACAATGTTAATCTTCAATGTAAATGGGCTAAATGCCACAATTAAAAGACACAGACTGGCAAATTGGATAAAGAGTCAAGACCCATCAGTGTACTGTATTCAGGGGACTCACCTCATGTGCAGAGACACACATAGGCTCAAAATTAAGGGATGGAGGAAGATCTACCAAGCAAATGGAAAACAAAAAAAAAAAGTAGGGGTTGCAATCCTAGTCTCTGATAAAACAGACTGTAAACCAACAAAGATCAAAAGAGACAAAGAAGGCCATTACATAATGGTGAAGGGATCAGTTCAACAAGAAGAGCTAACTATCCTAAATATATATGCACCCAATACAGAAGCACCCAGATTCATAAAGCAAGTCCTGAGAGACCTACAAAGAGATTTAGACTCTCACACAATAATAATGGGAGACTTTAACACTGCAATGTCAATATTAGACAGATCAATGAGACAGAAAGTTAACAAGGCTATCCAGGACTTGAACTCAGCTCTGCACCAAGCTGACCTAATAGACATCTACAGAATTCTCCACCCCAGATCAACAGAATATACATTCTTCTCAGCACCACATTGCACTTATTCCAAAATTGACCACATAAGTGGAAGTAAATGACTCCTCAGCAAATGTAAAAGAACATAAATCACAACAAACTCTATTTCAGACCACAGTGCAATCAAATTAGAACTCAGGATTAAGAAACTCACTCAAAACAGCTCAACTACATGGAAACTGAACAACCTGCTCCTGAATGACTACTGGGTACATAACAAAATGAAGTCAGAAATAAAGATGTTCTTTGAAACCAACAAGAACAAAGACACAACATACCAGAATCTCTGGGACACATTCAAAGCAGTGTGTAGGGGGAAATTTATAGCACTAAATGCTCACAAGAGAAAGCAGGAAAGATCTAAAACTGACACCCTAACATCACAATACAAAGAACTAGAGAAGCAAGCACAAACAAACTCAAAAGCTAGCAGAAGGCAAGAAATAACTAAGATCAGGGCAGAACTGAAGGAGATAGAGACACAAAAAACCCTTCAAAAAATCAATGAATCCAGGAACTGGTTTTTTGAAAAGATCAACAAAATTGATAGACTGCTAGAAAGACTAATAAAGAAGAAAAGAGAGAAGAGTAAAATAGACGCAATAAAAAACGATAAAGGGGATATCACCACTGATCCCACAGAAATGCAAACTACCATCAGAGAATACTATAAACACCTCTATACAAATAAACTAGAAAATCTAGAAGAAATGGATGATTTCCTGGACAATACACCCTCCCAAGACTAAACCAGGAATAAGTGGAATCTCTGAATAGACAAATAACAGGCTCTGAAATTGAAGCAGTAATTAATAGCCTACCAACCAAAGAAAAATCCAGGAACAGATGGATTCACAGCCGAATTCTACCAGAGGTGCAAAGAGGAGCTGGTACCATTCAATCAATAGAAAAAGAGGGAATACCTCCTAACTCATTTTATGAGGCTGGCGTCATCCTGATACCAAAGCCTGGCAGAGACACAACAAAAAAAGAATTTTAGAGCAATATCCCTGATGAACATCAATGTAAAAATCCCCAGTAAAACACTGGCAAATCAAATCCAGCAGCACATGAAAAAGCTTATCCACCAAGATCAAGTTGGCTTCATCCCTGGGATGCAAGGCTGGTTCAACATATGCAAATCAATAAATGTAATCCATCACATAAACAACCAGCAACAAAAACCACATGATTATCTTAATAGACGCAGAAAAGGCTTTCGACAAAATTCAACACCCCTTCATGCTAAAAACTCTCAATAAACTAGGTATTGATGAACCGTATCTCAAAATAATAAGAGCTATTTATAACAAACCCACAGCCAATAACATACTGAATGGGCAAAAAATGGAAGCATTCCCTTTAAAAACTGGCACAAGACAGGGATGCCCTCTCTCACCACTCCTATTCAACATAGTGTTGGAAGTTCTGGCCAGGGCAATCAGGCAAGAAAAAGAAATTAAGGGTATTCAATTAGGAAAAGAGGAAGTCAAATTGTCCCTATTTCAAGATGACATGATTGTATATTTAGAAAACCCCATTGTCTCAGCCCATAATCTCCTTAAGCTGATAAGCAACTTCGGCAAAGTCTCAGGATACAAAATCAATGTGCAGAAATCACAAGCATTTCTATACACCAATAACAGACAAACAGAGAGCCAAATCATGAGTGAACTCCCATTCACAATTGCTACAAAGAGAATAAAATACCTAGGAATACACCTTACAAGGGATGTGAAGGACCTCTTCAATGAGAACTTCAAACCACTGCTCAACAAAATAAAAGAAGACACAAACAAATGGAAGAACATTCCATGCTCATGGATAGGAAGAATGAACATCCTGAAAATGGCCATACTGCCCAAGGTTATTTATGGATTCAATGCCATCCCCACCAAGGGCCAATGACTTTCTTCACAGAGTTGGAAAAAACTGCTTTAAAGTTCATATGGAACCAAAAAAGAGCCTGCATTGCCAAGACAATCCTAAGCAAAAAGACCAAAGCTGGAGGCATCACGCTACCTGACTTCAACCTATACTACAAGGCTACAGTAATCAAAATAGCATGGTACTGGTACCAAAACAGAGATATAGGCCAATGGAACAGAATAGAGCCCTCAGAAATAACACCACTCATCTACAACCATCTGATCTTTGACAAACCTGAGAAAAACAAGAAATGGGGAAAGGATTCCCTATTTAATAAATGATGCTGGGAAAACTGGCTAGCCATAAGTAGAAAGCTGAAACTGGATCCCTTCCTTACACCTTATACAAAAATTAATTCAACATGGATTAAAGACTGGAATGTTAGAGCTGAAACCATAAAAACCCTGGAAGAAAACCTAGGCAATACCATTCAGGACATAGGCATGGACAAGGACTTCATGATGAAAACATCAAAAGCAATGGCAACAAAAGCCAAAATAAACAAATGGGATCTAATTAAACTAAAGAGCTTCTGCACAGCAAAAGAAACTACCATCAGAGTGAACAGGCAACCTACAGAATGGGAGAAAAATTTTGCAATCTACCCATCTGACAAAGGGCTAATATCCAGAATCTACAAACAAGTTAAACAAATTTTCAAGAGAAAATCAAACAACCCCATCGAAAAGTGGGCAAAGGATATGAACAGACACTTTTCAAAAGAAGACATTTATGCAGCCAACAGACACATGAAAAAATATTCATCATCACTGGTCATCAGAGAAATGCAAATCAAAACCACAATGAGATACCATCTCACGCCAGTTAGAATGGCGATCATTAAAAAGTTAGGAAACAACAGATGCTGGAGAGGATGTGGAGAAATAGGAACACTTTTACACTGTTGGTGGGACTGTAAATTAGTTCAACCATTGTGGAAGACAGTGTGGCGATTCCTCAGGGATCTAGAACTAGAAATACCATTTGACCCAGCAATCCCATTACTAGGTATATACACAAAGGATTACAAATCATGCTGCTATAAAGACACATGCACATGTATGTTTATTGTGGAACTATTCACAATAGCAAAGACTTGGAACCAACCCAAATGTCCAACAATGATAGACTGGATTAAGAAAATGTGGCACATATACACCATGGAATACTATGCAGCCATCAAAAATGATGAGTTCATGTCCTTTGCAGAGACATGGAAGAAGCTGGAAACCATCATTCTGAGCAAACTATCACAAGGACAGAAAACCAAACACTGCATGTTCTCACTCATAGGAAGGAATTGAACACTTAGACACAGGGCAGGCAACATCACACACTGGGGCCTGTCGTGGGGTGGGGTGCTATGGGAGGGATAGCATTAGGAGATATACCTAATGTAAATGACAAATTAATGGGTGCAGCAAACCAACATGGCACATGTAAACGTATGTAACAAACCTGCGCATTGTGCACACGTACCCTAGAACTTATTGTAAAAAAAATGCATACAGAAAAATAAATAAAAATAAAAATAAAATAAAATATACTCATCATCGTTTTGTGTGTAAAATTGGAGACTCTCAACAGGTACTGCAATGGCTGACTTTGGTGTTGGCAATAACGCATGATGGGAGAGGTGGATGTTTAAACAATCTTGATTCATGCCTTGATTTACAGCAAAAATAAAAACCTTAGCAGTCTAAATGTAGTTAGATGCCAAGTCAGAACATATAATAAAAACTTTATGTGCAAATATACGGAATGTGCTAAATTTAATATACATTACAATTTTTATTATTTGAGATTCAATTAGCCCATGTCTTTAACTAGAGAAAAGAGAATAGTTTCAAATAGCATTTAATACAATATGCATTCTTTACAAATGTCTTCTATTTTAGCCAAATTATACTATTTGTGAAGAACAGCATTATCCAGATAACTCATGGTGAAGTCTCGGATATGACAGTTAATAAGTTTTGGATCTAACAGAGTTTCAAATCCCAGCTCTATCACTTACTAATATATCTTTGTAGGGAAGATAAATAACCTCTTGGAATTGGTTTTTATTATAGTAAAATAGGAATAATAGTATGTATTTCAAGGATTATTAAGGATTAAGTAAGGCAATTTTTTGCAAAGTGCTTAGCTCAGTTTCAGGAAGAGAGAAAACACTCGATAAATTTGTACCATTGCAGGTGAATTGTAATCTTGCTGAAGGCAGATATCATGCTTTAGGTTTCTTCTGCATCCTCCACAGGGTTTACAATATTTTTTGGAAAACAGTAGGCTTTTCTCTGCATACACATGAGTTTTATAATGTATTGATAGATTTCTGATGTGCTATTGGGATGTGCTTCACACACACTGTTGACTACATGCAACTACATGGAAAATGCAGATTTATCATTATAGGCTTAGTTCTGTGTGTTTTTCTATTATAGAATTAAACATAAGTCTGGCTTGTAGACAATTCAAGAAAGCATTGAGAAGATTTCTTTTCTCTCCATTTAAGGAAGACCAACTGCACAATGAAAAACAGAATTGGGTTCATTGTCAGCTACACAAGTGCAGTTTCCTCTTCTTGAGGAATTTTTTTGTTGTTGTTGTTGATGGCTTTTAAGAATGCAAACAATTACCCAATTTCCTTCCTCCTTCAGCAGGCTTGTAAATGACTAGTTGTGGAAAACATTGTGAAATCTTGCTCTCAAATGATCTTATGCCTCATGTGGCCATTTAATAAAGCACATCCTACCCACAATTGAGAAAGCAACACTAAAAGTTTATTGTGATCTGAATTCTACGAGGATATATATTATGTTTCCATAAGATGCTCGTACACAGTGTTTACCCCTGTGCTTATGGCAATTTTTTTCTTTTCTTTCTTTCTTTTTTTTTTTAAAGCAGGCTAAGCTGTAGGGAAAAGGGGAAGGTCATTGTTTTACTAAGTAAATCTCATTTACAAGATGGTATAAATTTGCTGGTGAATTTCTAATCCTGGTTGTCAGTGCTCTTTCTGTCATGGTTCCTGGAAAAGAAATATAGAGATGTGTGACAGGCAAATCATTGGTGCCTCTTTTTATCTAATGACAAACCAGTGATAACAATCACATATATAGATGACATAAAATTCTGCGAATAACTTTGAAACCTATCCTCTGAGTTCTTCTATGTCACTTAAGTCTGCATAACTGAATAATATAAACATGGTGTTCTTATAAGATTGTTTCAAGGACAGAATATTTTATTAAACCATTTCAGAATTATTCATATTATAAAATTACTACATGTTCAGAATAATAACATATGAGAAATAGAGAAAAGTATTTAAAAATGTAAAATTACTCATATACCCATTCTCAGAGAAAACTTCTATTAGAATTCTCTTACAGTTACTTCAAGTATTGAGTCAGTAGGTGTGATAGCATAGGTTTATTTTCTCCTCAAAATTATGGCCATACTGAAAATAAAACTTGGAACTTTTTCTCCAAATAATAATTTCATGTAACTTTTGAATTATTTTTATTTTCACTTAATGAAACAGTCTATGTTTCTAAGACATTATATAATTCTGCAAACAAGGTTTATAAAAGTTAGCGAATTCCAGTCTACGAATGTGCCACAAATGTTTTAATTTTATTTTTTGTGAACTTTGATTATCTTTGTTTTTTATACTGTCATCAATTACAATAGCCTCATTGTGTTTATGCATTGTGGATTCAGATTATTTCATTAGGACAAATTAATTAAAGTGGAAACATTAGGTAAAAAATGATGAAAACATTTCAGACATTTGATATATGGCACCAAACCTACTTCCACAATGATATACTGATTTTTAATCCTAATGGTGACATATGAAAGATATATTTCACTTACTTCACTTTACTTGTCCATGAAATGTTTTATAGGCAAAACCAATACTTTTGTTTCAATTTGCATGTTTTGTTACTACTGGTGATAAGATTCCAGAATTTCCGTTTGATTCTTTCTTAAAATTACTATTTTGACTTTTTAGCTCTTGAAGCGTTCTACTGGATTCCATGAATTCCATGGAGTGGCTTTCAACTTTCTCCTGAATCCCAGTGAGTTTCCCTGCCGTCTACATTCTTAATCCTTTGTCTGTCGTTTCAGTCATTTCAGACTGGTTAAGAACCATTGCTGGGAAACTAACGGGCTTGTTTGCAGGTAAGGGGATACTCTTGCTTTTGGAATTGTCAGAGGTCTTACACTGATCTGCTCTCATCTGAATGGGCTGGTGTTCCTTTAACTTTGGTGTAAGTTGAGTATAGTGAATTGGCTTCATTTCTGATTGCTTTCAGAGGGCCAAGGCGCTCTCTGTACAGGATCTTTATATGTGGCTGGATTATTTACCTGGCTTTCACAGGCACTGCTTATTGGCATAATCATTTTGGTTTTGTATTTTGGGCAGCAGTCTGCTACATGGTGCTTAAGAGTAATGTCTGTTATATAGGCTCTTACTCAACCATGTGGCTTTTGCATTTCAGCACATTCACAACTGTCCTCTGTGGTGCAGTGGGGAGAGAGATGATCCCCTAATCAAGTAACTGGAGGAGGACCCTCCAATTACTGGCACTATGCCCATATTTTTTTTTGTTACATGTTCCAGATTGAAGGGCTCCTTTGGGCAGAAGCTGAGGCTGGGAGATGGGCCACACCCTTCCCAGACTGGCCGTGTGGAGGGAGGCACACCCTGCTCCCATGCTGGCCCACAAACCCATACATCTCACCCCTCTTAGTGTTCTGAATGCTTGAGCACCAGCCATAGATTTTGGCTTGGTACTCCTGGGCTACACACTGTAACCCTGTGATGTTGGGATTGGCCCATGGCTTCTTCCTCCAGCATGTTGGAGTCAGTAGCCAACTGTGCTAGGGGATCCAAAGAGCTTCCAGGCTTCCAGGAAAGTGTCATGATGGGCTAACGGCACAGAACTCAGCCTGGGCTACGCAGGCTGGAGTGTGCACATAGAACTGCAGGAGCAGCAAGTTAGGGGCCTTAGGAGTGGCTGGTGAACAGGAAGGACTGCAGAACAGATGTGCCCCAGTCCTGCAGAAAAGTTGGCCATGCTTTCTCTTGGCCCAGCAGTTAGCAAAGGTTAGAGCTACTTGGAGAAATATGGGGAGGCTTGAGGGATGGGTACCCTTGGCTTTATTCTACTGCAGCTACCCTGCATGCAAAATCCCCTGGGATCCATGCAGGCTGGAGCTCTGTCTCTGCTTACTCTCCCGGCAGATGCCCCACGCCAGTTCAAATGTCCATGAGGGTCTTGGGATCTTTTATAGCTAGGATCTCAGAGGTCTACAGTGAGAGTAGGCTATCCCACCATTCCTTCACTCACGCCTTTCTCTAGGAGCCATTCAGGGCTTGCAGTTAGCCTAGGCATTCAGCAACCCCACAGAGCCTCAGTGTCTGTGTTGCCTCTCTATTGTCTTTTGTTTTTTTATCTCTAAAGATTTGTCTAAAGTATGTTGGTTTACTTGAGATTCTGGTCTCTCTCAGTGGGAGTAGTACTTCCTGACTACATGTAGTCAGATATTTTCTAAAATTTCTGTATTTGTGTTTTAAGCCCCACACAAAAGCATAATTGTTATTCAATGAATCTGCACACTCCAAAGATGAACAAATGCTCCCAAGTCTCTGGGAACTGTCTGGGTGAGCTCCAGTTAGGTCAAGTAGGACACTGGGATAATTCCAACAACCTCCCCCAGCCAGTTCTGCAATGTTTTTCTATAACTATTATTTCTTAAGTAATAGTTAATTTGTCCTTTTTAGGGCTTTTCTTGTCATGTATTGGTATAAAGCTTTAGGATAGCTTTATTGAATAAATCGATTTTTTTAAATTTTATTTTATATATTATATAGTTCTTATATTTTAATTTTTCTAGTCAGTTAATAATTAACTTCTGTTTTCAAACATATTTTACCATATAAGGTCTGCTCCAATTTATTGAGAAATCCTGCCCCGTATCAGGGCTTCCCATAGCAAACTGTATTTCAGAACCACCTGAGAACTATTTTTAAAATGTCTGAGAATTTGTGTGTTTTTTTTTTTTTTTTCAAGTTTTCTGCTTTACTCTTATGTGCAGTAACTCTGTGGACCTGGGCTTTGGAACCTCTGAATACTTTCCATTATCATTTTTTTAAAGTTCTTTCATGTGTGTATGTATATTTAGAAGTTGTTGCTACAAAGTTCTTGGGCCTTCTGAGGACTTTTTTTTCCTTAGGGGCCAAATCTGATTACTGATGGAGTCTCCTTATATCCTTCTTGTCTACAAAGCCCAGAGACTAATCTAAGACCTAATCGTAGAAAGACTATTTACTGCCTGTCTGACTCCTTTTTCCTTAACCTTGACTTTATACAAGTTCTTACAGTGAGTTTACCCTCACATACATACTGTACTACTTTATTTTAGCTATTTTTGTAACTTATTCTAAAATATAAAACTGAGTAAATACTAGCTTCTAAGCTCCATGAAGACAGATCTTTTTTCTTTTTTTTTCTGTGTTATTCCCCATCATATTCCCAAACCATTGAGCAGAATTTTTTTTTTTTTTATTTTTTATTCTTTTGAAATCAAGTTTCGCTCTTGTTGCCCAGGCTGGAGTGCAGTGGTGTGATCTCGGCTCATTGCAACGTCTGCCTCCCGGGTTCAAGTGATTCTCCTGCCTCAGCCTCCATAGTAGCTGGGATTACAGGCGTCTGCCACCATGCTCGGCTAATTTTTGTATTTTTAGTAGAGATGGGGTTTCACCAGGTTGGCAGGCTGGTCTTGAACTCCTGACCTCAAGTGATCCACCCACCTCGGCTTCCCAAAGTGCTGGGATTACAGGCATGAGCCATCATACCTGGCCACATTGAGCAGAATTATGCTTAATGTGTATATTGGGTGCTCAGAATGTATTTGCTGAATAAATAAGAGAATAAATTAATGATTGTGAAATGAAGTGGAAAATTAATAAAAATGTAAAACAATGGAATTTTTAAAATTAATAACAGCAATAAGTATTGCCTTGTCCTTGGTTGCTGTGTAATTCTCTCATCCTGTCTGTTTCTATTTCTAAAATTCCTGTAATTGTGGTCAATTGTTTGTGTTCATCTTCTATATCTTGGAGTCACCAAATATGAGGCTGTATTATCTGTATTTATAAAAATCAGTTTAAAATTATGTCCTTAAATCATCTATTGAAATTGCTTTCAGTCACATTGCTACCACTGTAAGACTAATAATTCCATCTTGAACAATGTCTTCCTTATTAACTTTCTGTATGTGCTATAACTCAGGCTTACTTTGGCGCAAAATGAAATGTTTTCATGAATATTTAGGATAAAATATGAATGTAAAGAAGTAATGACAGTATGATTTATGGTCCTAACTACCACACTGCTGAGAGTAAACTGGTAAACCATTAAAACAAGCCATAACAACAGGAATAAAACTAAGATCAATCAGGGCAAACTGAAAGGTGAGATGATTCCAGTCTGAAAGTAAATAAAACACTGAGATCTTTCTTTTGGTGAAAAGCTTTTGGCTGTGTCCTCAGGTCCCTGGGGTATGAATTAATGTTCTTCTGCATAACGGCATATTAGTGAAAATATTTGTGAATGTGTTGTGATGATGATGTTTTTAAAAAGCAAAATGGAAACCCTTGTTCTTTTTGCCCAAGTTACTCATATTTGTCATTTAAGCTAAATATCTCAAGTCCTCCTGTTGTTCTAGGCATTTCTTCACAGCACTAGCCAAAATTGCAATTCTGTATTCATTAATTATAAAGTTAACCCCTCCCCATCTAAAATGCATATACTGAAGGCAGACACCATGGTTTTGTTTGTTTATTTTGTTTGTTTGTTTGTTTGTTTCCTGGCTAATGAATGCCCTACACCCATTTTGGTCTTTCACACAAAAAAGGTTTTAAAGAATGTTTAACAAACGAGTAAGACGGTGACAAAATGTCTTCTGTCTCACTTCTGTCCATTAAACTCTACAACAATTCTGAGGAAAATAAACTTTGAAAACTATGAAACATTTGAAGAATCAAGTGGAATTGATTCTTCCCTTCTGCACACCATTTTTCTATCTGGAAGCTCTAGTTTCTAAGAGAATTCTAACACTCTTGCTTTCATGCCATTATTTCTCTAATGGATTTTGAGTGGCATATAGGAAATCAGAGAGTAATTAAGAGGTAATAAAAATAAGATTTGCAAACTAAAAGTAGGCTTTTAAATATTTTTTTGGTTATGCACTAGCTGCTTTTGGCTAATGGCAAACACTCTATTTTGAATACATATAAATATAAATGCTTTTTGACTTTTATTTAGGACACTGGGAAAATAAATGTAGATAAAGAAAAATTATAATGTATTGTGAAAAATAATTCCCCAAACTCCATTTTTGAGTGTATTTATTCATTTTGTGTAAGAAAATGATATTCTAAAAAATGTCTAACATTCTAGAGTCAAAATTAGTTATCATTAGAAACATTTAAAATAATTCAGAAAACAAACCAAAAGACACCGATTATTATCTATACGTAAAGCATGGGTCTTATTTTAAGAGTTTATATACAAGTTAGGGAGGATTTTGTTGAAATCCATCCAAAGAACTCAAGCCAGAAAACAGAAATTCATAAACCGTTAATTCTTAATATATTTCTAAATGGTTTATAGTTTGGGCAGAATCTGTAAGAAGTAAGTAGCTGTTTTTGCATTTCAGTTCAATTCCATTTGTTTCAACAAACACTACCAGGCATTCTTCAAGTGTGTAGGAACTAAAAGATGAATTTTATCCTCGAAGGAGTTAAGATTCAAGTAGGGGAGACAAACATAAAAAAACCTGATTAATGACAGATTTCAACTGTACTGCATGAGTATATTACTATGCCTCTAATCTTTGGTTAGAATATCTTTAGTACTAATTAAAAACAAAATCATATTATTGTATCCTTGTATTTAATACAACTAAACTTTTATTAAGGATATATTAAGACATTAGCTATTATTAACTATTATTATGTTAGGGAACATAACTTAACCTAAAGAAAAAAGGACAATCTGTATGAGACAAGGAGAACAAAAGGGAAATAAATGGGAAGGGCAAGTGAGAGCACCTTGTAAGGAGGACTAATCATTATTTTTTTCATACTATGGTATCCAAGAGAGAACCCAGTTCAATCTTGACTATCAATGAGCCCATGATGACATTTTATATGCATCCATAAATATATGCTTAATTAATTTATTTATGCATACATACATGAAGAAATAAAAGAACATGATTTTTGGTGGTAGTGTGAGGGCACTGTGATCCACATGAGGAGCAGGACAAAGATGTAAAAGGGGCGTACCTGGAACGAATTACCTGTTTATCCAGTGAAAATTTGGAGCAACTACTGGAAATAAATTGTTCTCTCTACATCATTGCTCAGTAGCAGCAACACCAAATTTCTTGCACTTATATTGACTTTATGATTATATTTTGCAGATTTTGTAAAGAAGAACGGAAGCAGTATTCGGTAAAGCAAGGACATTTATTTGCAGAGTTGTCCTATATGTGATATCGTGCTACTAATCCTCAATATCTGATTTGACAAGTGTGGCCCAATTAGGCCTCCCTGGCATCTCATCCAGAGCCAGGGCTTGCATGCAGATTGGTGCACGACTAATAGGCATATATTGCTAAAAGACCTCATGCCTGCAACCACTGCCATTTTCTAAATTTGCTTCAGCTCATTCGGTTTTGTGATTTTTGGCTTCTGTTTGCAGCCGTGAAACTGCTTTCTAAAATTCATCTGCTCCCCTAATAGATTTTTTTTGGACAGAGGAGATGAATTGGGGAGATTCAATAACTATAATTACTGACATGTTTTAAAAGGTGAGCTAAGGAAGCCTGCAACTTCTATGATATTTAAAATGCTCTCCAATTCAATTTTTACTTTTCCTTCATCACATTCCCTAAGAAAATGTAGTCATGATTTAAGTTTATTAAATTGTGTTTTTTTCAGTTATACAAGAATAAAAAGAAATTATAAATTATTTTTAAAATTTCCATATAAATATATTTGGGAAAGTGATATACTTGAGTGTGACCAAATATTTTCTTATTGTTATTTTACTCTATGTAGCCATGGTAAAATGTTATCATGGAATTAATACCAAATCTAAACACATTGCTCTTTAAAATAAAGATTGCCTTATATTCGTGAAGTAAAAGTGGTCAGCAATTAGGCTTTTTGCCACTTCAGTAATACAGTCTTGGATAAGATAAAGGAGCCACGAGTCGTCTTCTGATTAAACATTGCCTTTGTATTAAATTCTGAATAAAGTTGAAGAAAACTTCGAGGGCATATCTCTCTTTTTTTAAACTTTTATTTTAAGTTCAGAGGTACAAGTGCAGGTTTGTTACATAGGTAAACTTGTGTCATGGGGGTTTGTTGTATACATTATTTCATGCCTCCCCCATATTAAGCCTAATCCCCATTAGTTATTTTTCTTGATCCTCTCCCTTCTCCTGCCCTCCACCCTCTAAAAGGCACCAGTGTGTGCTGCCTCCTTCTATGTGTCCATGTGTTCTTCTCATTTAGCTCCCACTTATAAGTGAGACCGTGAAGTATTTGTTTTTCTGTTCCTGTGTTAGTTTTCTAAGGATAATGACCTCCAGCTCCATCCATATCCCTGCAAAGTACATGAACTCATCCTTTTATGGCCGCATAATATTCCAGGTGTATATGTACCACATTTTCTTTATCCATTATATTGTTGATGGGCATTTAAGTTGATTCCATGTCTTTGCTGTTGTGAATGGTGCTGCAATGAACTTACACATGCTAGTGTCTTTATAACAGAATGATGTATATTTCTTTGGGTATATATCCAGTGATGAGATTGCTGGGTCAAATGGTATTTCTGTCTTTAGGTCTTTGAGGAATCGCCACATTGTCTTCCACAACAGACAAATTAATTTACACTCCCACCAACAGTGTATAACCATTCTTTTTTCTCCACAACCTCACCAGCTTGTGTTATTTTTTGACTTTTTAATAATAACCATTCTGACTCGTGTTCGATGGTATCTTGTGGTTTTGGTTTTCATTTCTCTAATGATCAGTGATGTTGAGCTTTTTTTTCATATGACTGCTGGCTGTATGTATGCCTTGTTTTGAAAAGTGTCTGCTCATTTCCTTTGCCAACTTTTTTATAGGGTGGTTTTTTTTCTTGTAAATTTGTTTAATTTCCTTATAGATGCTGGATATTAGACCTTTGTCAGATGCACAGTTTGGAAACATTTTCTCCCATTCTGTAGGTTGTCTGTTTACTCTGTTGATAGTTTCTTTTGCTGTGCAGAAGTTCTTTAGTTTAATTAGATCCCATTTGTCAATTTTTGCTTTGGTTGCAATTGCTGTTTGCTTTGGTTGCAATTACTGTTGGCTTCTTTCTCATTAAATTTTTGCCCATGTCTGTGTTCTGAATGGTACAGCCTAGGTTGTCTTCCAAGGTTTTTATAGTTTTGGATTTTACATTTAAGTCTTTAAACTATCCCTAGTTAAATTTTGTATATGGTGTAAGAAAGAGCTCCAGTTTCAATCATCTGCATATGGCTAGTCAGTTATCCCAGCACCATTTGTTGAATAGTGAATCTTTTCCCCATTGCTTGTTTTTTTCAGGTTTGTCAAAGATCAAATAGTTTTTATATGTATAGTCTCATTTCTGCATTCTCTATTCTGTTCCATTTGTCTATGTGTCTGTGTTTGTACCCATACCATGCTGTTTTGTTTACTGTAGCCCTGTAGCATAGTTTGAAGTCAGGTAGCATGATACTTCCAGCTTTATTCTCTTTGGTTAAGATTGTGTTGGCTATTTGGGCTCTTTTTTTGGTTCCGTGTGAATTTTAAATAGTTTTTTCTAGTTCTGTGAAGAATGTCAATGGTAGTTTAAGAGCATTGAATCTATAAATTGCTTCAGGCACTATGGCCATTTTAACAATATTGATTCTTCCTATCCCTGAGCATGGAATGATTTTCCATTTGTCAGTGTCATCTCTGATTTCTTTGAGCAGTGGTTTGCAGATCTCCTTGCAGAGCTTTCACCTCCATAGTTAGCTCTATTTCTAGGTATTTTATTCTTTTTGTGGCAATTGTGAATGGGATTTGTTCCTTATTTGTCTCTTGGCTTGATTGTTGTTGGTGTATAGGAATGCTGGTGATTTTTTCACATTTATTTTGTATCCTGAGATTTTGCTGAAGTTGTTGATTAGCTTAAGAAGCTTTAAGGCTGAGACTATGGATTTTTCTAAATATAGGATCACGTCATCTGCAAACAGAGATAGTTTGACTACCTCTCTTCCTATGTGAATACCTTTATTTCTTTGTCTTGCCTGATTGCCCTGGCCAGAACTTCCAATACTATGCTGAATAGGAGTAGTGAGAGAGGGCATCCTTGCTGCCTTATTTTTAGAACTCATTATTGGTCTGTTCAGAGATTCAATTTTTTCCAAAATAAATTGGCATCTATTAACTTCCAGTTTGACGCTTTCTTGGTTCGAAGACATTTATGTTCTTAGATTAAAATTAGTTTTATTAGGTGTTACTGGTTACTTATTTTTTATGACATCAAGTTTTTCACCTGTTAAATGAAAAAAAAATAGCTGATTTTCAAGGGGAATGCTTCCAGCTTTTGCCCATTCAGAGTGATGTTGGCTACAGGTTTGTCATACATGGCTCTTATTATTTTGAGGTATGTTCCTTCAACATTTAGTTTATTGAGAGTTTTTAACATGAAAGGATGTTGAATTTTATCAAAAGCCTTTTCTGCATCTATTGAGATAATCATGTGGTTTTTGTCTTTAGTTCTAATTATGTGATGAATCACATTTTTTGATTTGCATATGCTGTACCAACCTTTCATCCTGGGGATGAAGCCTACCTGGCCATGTTGGATAAGCTTTTTCATGTACTGCTGGATTCAGTTTGCCAGGATTTTGTTGAGGATTTTTGCATTGACATTCATCAAGGATATTGGCCTGAAGTTTTCTTTATTTTGTTGTATCTCTGCCAGGTTTTGGTATCAGGATGATGCTGGTCTCATAGAATGAGTTAGGGAGGACTCCCTCCTTTTCAATTTTTTGGAACGGTTTCAGCATAAATGCTACCAGCTCTTCTTTGTACATCTAATAGAATTAAGTTGTGAGTCCATTCGGTCCTAGATTTTATTTTGGTTGGAAGGCTATTTATTATTGCTTCAATTTTAGAACTCATTATTGGTCTGTTCAGAGATTCAGTTTCTTCCGAAATAAATTGACATCTATTAACTTCCAGTTTGATGCTTTCTTGGTTCTAAGAAATTTATGTTCTTAGATTAAAATTAGTTTTATTAAGTGTCATTGGTTACTTATTTTTTCTGACATCGACTTTTTTACCTGTAAAGTGATGGCAGAATAACAGCCATAACAAAACTAACATATTTTAATATATTACATTGGAAATTCTATTTAAAAAGGATAAAGAACTGTACTATTAAGAGGTATTGTTATTTTGCAATAGATTTTTATATACAGAACCCTACATGTGCCCAAGCATACCCTTACTACGTTTTTATTTTTTGCTAACCTTTTGCTTTTACCAAAAGGTTTGTTGATTCTTATTCTAGATATTGTTTTATTCCACTTTTGAAAATAGATGCCACAGGCTACAGACTAATTCAGGGACTTTATTTTCTTTTAATTTAAACAGAACAGCATCTGGTCTTCTGACAGAAAATTCAACTTTGTTGGCAGCTACAGGGTTATCCCTTGGTGGGCCGATTAATGGATGTTTGAGTTTAGTTGCATTCTTAGCCACCATTACCCCATGGTGTATGGTCTTCATTCCATGTATTTTCTATGTTGGTTTCACATACTGGGTTTTTAAAAATTATTTCTACAACTGTAAAAAAGACTTAATGAGTCATATTTTATGGCTGGCTGATGTAAATTGTTTTATTCTAACTTAATAAAATCCTTTATCTTATCACTATTTTTTTATATGCTAGCATTTCTTCTGCAATTTTAAACCTTCATATTTTCTCATATATCTAATTAACCTTTTCCTATTAGTATTTCTTAATTTTCTTCAATATTTCTAATTTAACTACAAAGCAATTCCTCATGAAATCAGCAGAAAAGGTATTATGCAGAGATAATGTGGACTCTTATGGAGGACTCTTCTGGATTATTATTGTTATTATCACGATTCTTTTATAATGCACAAAAATTGTTTACATATATAGAGGAAGTTAAATTATTCTGTCCATTACAAGTTCTTACATGAAAGTACATTAAGTCAGTGCCTTAGTTTATGTTCTGTTGCTTTTAATGGAATATGTAAAATTGAGTAATTTATTTAAAAAATGATTTGATTCTTACACTTCTGGAAGCTGGAAGGCTCAAGGTCAAGGGATCAATCCGGTGAGAGCCTTTCTGTTGGTGGTTGCTCTCTTCAAAGTCCGGAAGCAGAGCAGGGCATCACAAGGCGAGGGATATGAGACTACTAACATGCCAGCTCAGGTCTCTCTTATTATTATTATAAAGCCACCAGTCCCACTCTCATGTTAACCCATTCGTCCATTAATCCATGAATAGATTAATTCATTCGTGAGGGCTTAATTACTCCAATCACTTCCTAAAGACTCCATCTTTCAATGCTGCCGCATTTAGGATTAGGTTTTATCATGAATTTAGAAGGGATGAACATTCCAACCATAGCAGTCAGCATGGGGGAAGTAAATTGAAAGTGGGAAACTTCTAAACCTGAGGTAAGGTCTATTAAGAAAAGAACAAAGAAATAGAAGGATTACTTACTAGGAACTTATTCTGGGACCTAATTCAATTTCTGAACACCTGTGCCCTTATACAATTTTACTTGTCTTATTCACACTAATTGGGCCAGTCAGATATGATTATAATAAATCATATACATGAAAGCTAAATAGATCAATAAAATATGTAACTATAATAATAGTTTAAAATATTTAATAATAAAAATGTGTTTATTCACTTACAACTTGCTGAGAGACATAAGAAAAAATCCTTTATAGATCTCTTATATTTCTTTTGTTATTGGAATTAGAGGTAATAGCTGCCTTTTTATTTTGGATTATCTTTTTAAAAATGTTTGTGTAGGGAACAGCCTTGGAAGACAGATATTTTGTCTTCTTCCCGAGCAAAAACTAGCTTGCTTTTTGCCCCATAAAATAAAGATTATGTCTCCTTTCAGGAAAACATATTCAGGTAGGTTTGCTTGCAGCTTATTAGAAAAGACTGGACTTTCCTACCCTCAGGGATCCTCAGCTGTAACACAAATTCACCATATGTGTAGCATCCATCTGAACCCCTCCACGTTGCTCTGATGGGACTTTGAGGGAAAGAAGAAATGGCATGTGCCATGAAAAATTAAATACTTTGTCTCTGACCTAGGAGGCTTTTGTCTTCTATCAGCATTCATGAAACTACAACAGGATAATTTGTTAGCTTGAGACAACATTAAACGTTCAGACTATTCACAGCTCTTGAGAAAGCCCTATAAATTCGTTTCTAATACTATATACATTATTTATGGTTTTTTTTTCTTTTTTTTTGAGATGGAGTCTCACCCTGTCACCCAGGCTGGAGTTCAGTGGCGCGATCTTGGCTCACTGCAACCTCCGCCCCCTGGGTTCAAGCGATTCTCCTGCTTCAGCCTCCCAAGTAGCTGGGATTACAGGTTCATGTCACCAATGCCCGGCTAATTTTTGTATTCTTAGTAGAGGTGAAGTTTCACTATCTTGACCAGTCTGGTCTTGAACTCCTGACCTCAGGTGGTCCATCCGCCTCGGCCTCCCAAAATGCTGGGATTACAGGCGTGAGCCATCGCGCCTGGCTATATATATTTTAAATGAGTAAACAAAGGGACACAGAGAATATATACCTCTCTCAAGTTCACATAGATATCAAGGAGAAAATGTAGGATTCAAATCAGACAATTCAGCTCCAGAACTCACGCTTTCAAATATGTCACTATAATGCTGGTTACAGTCATTAAAATACTTCCAGTTTCCTTAGTGCTACATGGTGCTGGATGAACTAAATACTTACTTACCAAATCGTACTATAACAATGAATTTAACTGTGACCTGAAGCTTCCTTTTGCCTGAATTTTAAAATTTTCTTCCTGACGTATGACAAAAACAGGTTTGCATCTGTGTTTTCTTATTATCAACCTTACTCTTCTGACATCTTCTTGAGCATCTTGCAAGTAACTGACAGTACTCACTCTGCAGTATAATATCCTGTAAGATTAATTTTAATGAGGATTTGATGTCTTCTTATATTTCTTGTGTTTCTCTGAAACACTTTATTCCGTTCTCTAAAAAGTTATGTTAATGCTGTGCCCCTTTCTGTAGTGGACATTTATTGATTTTTGCCTTCGCAGCATTGGTTATCCCTTCCTTATGTAACTGCTGATTATTTTGATTTTTTGCTCCTAGGATTCAATAATCCTCACCCCACTTTCTACCTCCTGGATTGGTCTCAACATCCATAGCTGCTAGTGAGATTCCCATATTCCCCTGTCCATAGTGATTGGTTCAGAAGTATACATGTGAACTTAGCTTGATCAGTCCAAGAGAATGGGCCTCAGTCTTGAGGCTTTTTCTTTAATTATTGATAGAAGGCAAACTCTGCTTTAGGTTGCTAGATTTTGAAAGTAAGCCTGGGTCTTTTGATGACCATTTTGGCACTAGGAAATTTCCTTTCAGAGAATGAAGCCAACTTAGATGGCAGCAGGGCCAAGAGATGGAGAGAAAAACATTTTCTGTCAATATTATTTGAGCACTGGATCCAGATATGCTATAACTAAAGTTCAAAATATTTCTGGACATTCATTTTGTGATGCAATAATGTCCACGCCATGCTTTATTTTTTTCTTAAGCCATTTTGATTTGGAAGATTACTACTTTCAACAAGCTTCAAATATTTTGCATTCCTAGTTTCATTATTTCTAAAATTGTGTATTTTAATTTTATTCCCAATTTATCTCCCCTTTTACAATGTTACAGTGCTGTGATTTTTTGATGTCCCAATTTTAAAACATCTCTAAAAATTGTTTCCCTTGAAACAAGAAAAATCTTGTTGTATTTATTTATTTACTAATCAATTATAGTTGGGTTACAACATGCATTACATTAGATAAATAAATAAAAATATAAGAATAATTATGTGGAATGGTGAACTGATTGAAGAATAGTTCCTGGCTTTGGAATCTAAAAACATCAATCTCATAGAAATAGAGAGTAAAAAGGTGGTAGAATGGTTTACCAGAGGTTGGAGTGGTTAGTGGGGGATAAGGAGTTGGGGGAATGTTAGTCAAAGATACATATATATAGTTAGATACGAGGAATAAGTTCAAGGTCTATTGTACAGCATGGTAACCAGTGTTAATGATGATATATTGTATTTTTTAAAGTGCAAAGAAAGTGAATGTTAGATGTTCTCACCACAGAACTGATAACTATTTGAGGTAATTAATTTGTTAATTAGATTTCACCATTCCATTATGTATATATACTTCAAAACATCATATTGTACATAATAAATACATATACATTTATACATAAATTTTTTTTAAAAATGATAAATTTCAAAAAAAAAGTCCCTGGTTGAAATATTAATGAATGTGGTGAATTAATATTTAGCTATTGTTTTAAATAACATAGCCCTATCTTATTGTTTAGAAAAAAATATAATAGTTGTATTGGCTGCATACTGTTTTTCATTAACAAACACCCCTGCCAAAATGTCAACGATTTGTAGGCTTATATCTCCATTTTGTATATGAGATAAATAGGTCAAGTATTCGAATACCATCTAGAATCAAGGTCTTTAGTTTCTTAATTCAACACACCTCTAACTGCAACACAAAGAAAACATTTGTTTGACATTGGTAAATCAAATAGAAATATCCTCATAGAAACACTGAATCTAACCCATTCCATGTCTATCATCTTATCTTCAAGCTATATAGCTGAGGGCAGGGTCAGAAGCTGCCATGCTGTGTTACATGACAGGAATAAATAATGCAGAAAACTTATTCATTTATTTAACCTTCAACTATTTATAGAAAGCAAATTACAACATGACAGGCACTATTTTGGAATGAAATTTCAGTGCATTGGTAAAGAAGTCTGACTCTGTTTTTAAGATGAGCTTTTTCTTTCATATTTCTCTATTATTACTGTATCAACTGAAAAAGGGTCTATTTTGTTATTCAATTATTCCTGGTATGTGAGCCTAATTCAAAGGTTTAGTTAACTAGGAAATCCAAGGGACCATAGAAGGCCTTGAATAATACATGAGTGAGTTTTAGATTGAAATAAAACTATAAAGGTAGTGTAACATCTTGTCTGAGTTACAATGATATCAGAGAACACACACAGACACAGACACACACACACAAACATTTTTTGCCTGGGTTTCTTCCCAGGTGAACATACTGTTAAGTCTCTCATATGAAAGACATAGTTTACCCTAGCTTTTGAAGATTTGAGGCTGCTTTTTGAAGTTGAGGTAGGCACAATCTTTCTGCTTAAAAATTAGAATAGGAGCAAAGTATGGATAAGTATAGCAAGATGTTAAACCAAAATGTCATTTTTCATCTACAAACAGAGAACTTGCTACAACCTTAAGCACTCAACCTTCAAAATGATGCCAATTATGTTCACCCACCCTGCTGTGATCTTAAAAGGAGAAGCACTAGGGGGATCAAAATGAAAACACTTAATTATTTTGTGTTTTAAATGTGAACTATCTCTAAAAAACAGCAGGTGGATCTTTATCACATCCACTTAAGTCCCTTTGGTCCCTGGACAATTCCACTAATCATTTGAGTTTAAATACTTTTGAACTGCCTTCATTCTCACTACAAATATCTTCACCTTCTCTTGGAAGGGGGCTTCATCCTTGGTTACTATTCAACCACTTATCTATTGATGTTACTGCCTGAGAATTAAAGCTCCCTGGAGTTGGCTGATGAGCTTTCACAGAGAGTAAATGTGGCAACAATTCTGCAAATTAGGGCTAAGAGGAAATGGAGGCTAGAATCAGTTTCCAAAGGCATTTCTTAGAATTTGCAGAATTGCCATTATAGGAGGAATTATCTTCAGTAGAGTCAAATTTATACTTAACAACATGAAAAATCTTCTGAAATCTTGATTATCCCAATGTCATTAGCAGAGAATGCCAAGGCATGTAAATAGACTATGATAACTGTAGAGAATCTCCTGACTTAGAAAAACATCCAAATAATTCTGTAGATTTTTAATTTATTTATTTCAATTGTTTTGTATTCTTTTATCTTTTTTTGGTTAAAATCTACAACTTTTTTGTTTTCTGAGCATTTTGACATCTACTTTGTAAGTTCTTTTATACTTATAATAATGCCTTGAGTCAGGAAACAGTAATTATCTCAGTTTTGCAAATAAAGCAAAAGCATAAAAAGTCACCTTGGCCTTCAGATGAGGGCATGCAATTAATTAATGCAGAACTGAAACTAGAACATAGACAACAATTGTTTTCCCAGCCCAAGACTTTTCTACTAAAGTGTGTGACTTGTACATTTATTCTATGGTCATCACAAAAATACATATGCAGTGCAAATACATATAAGTGAATTCTAGTTGCTGAGGTTGGGGGAAGACTCTAATTAGATGATCTGGTAAGAGTTTTATAAGGAAGGAAATTTATTCTGATTAGAAAAAATATAGGTACAAATTGAGACATATTAACCAATTATCATAATTGCCAATAAAATACAGTATGTAGATGAAAGGAATCTAGGTTAGCTGGAAAAATGAGACAAAAGTGGAATGGTGGGGAAGCATGGGAGGCAACGTGCTTCTTCATAACATCAAACTTTCTTTTCCAAATAGTTTCTGACCTTTGTAATTTGTGGTAGTGAAGGGTCAGCAACAAAGCATCAAAGATCACAGGACAAAGGTGAAGTGATTCACCCTGCTTTTTAATCCTTAGCACCGAACTCTAAGATCTTCTAACTAAAGAACCAAGATAGGCATCTACTCGACCCTCACTTTGACATCTTCAAATTTAAAGCAATTCAACTCTCACTCCCACACTCAGGTTAATTTTCACTAGAAGAAATAATGTTGACAGTTTCAGAAAGTCAAGCTAAGCTAATGTAAGGAGAAAAAGAGTAAAATGTTCTTTTTTTACTGATGGATGTGTCCTCCAAGATATGATTTCCCAAGAGTTCTAGGACTTGCTTCCTTGTGCCAGAGCATACTGCACAGTGGGGGTTTCAGGGCACAAGGTTGAAGTCAGAAATGTATACCTAGCCCCCCTCCCAACCCTTATACCACTAATTGGCTCTATGACTTTGGGAAAAGTACTTAAACATCTCTGAGACATGGCTAATTCTTCAATAAAATTAAAATAATAGTAGTACTTAAAATTTAGATTGTTACTGGTAGTGGGCTAAATGATGTCCGTTAAAGAGAATACTCTTGTTTTAATCCCTAGAAACTGTGAATGATATCTTATTTAGGAAAAAGGGGCATTTGCATGTGAAGTTAATTTAAGGATTTTAAGATGAGAAAATTATCCCGGATTAACTGGGTGGGCCTTAAATCTAATATGAGTATCCCTACAAGAGACACACAGAAGAGAGTCATGCAGAAGAGGAGCAAATAATGTGACCATGGAGGCAGAGATTGATGTGATGTGGCCACAAGGGAGGCAACACCTGGAGCCACCATAACATAAAAGAGGTCAGGAATGGATTCTCTCTTCAAGCCTTCAGAGGGAGTATGGCCCTACTGACACCTTGATATTGGACTCCTGGCTTCCAGAATTATGAAACAATAACTTTGTGTTTTAAGCCAAGTTTGTGGTAACTTAATATAGCAACCAGAGGAAAGTAATACATCATTCAATGAGATAATTGTGAAGAATATACTTAATACATGGTCTAGAACATAGATGTTATTGATAAATAGAATTTATTATTTATACAAAACCTGAGCAGTGTGAGACCTAGAACCAGTGTTAAAGGATATTTGTACTCAGAGAATGGGTTTCCATTTATCGATTAGTTTCTATAAGCCAATTATTCTACTGGGTGTTATGCATGCATTATATAGTTTCTCCTTCTAGTTATAACAAAAGTAAACACTGATTTCTCTTAACAGACATGGAGACTGCAACTCAAAATATAAAATCACTTACTCGAGACCTTATAATTAGTAAGAGAATCAAGATTCAAACTCAGATCTGTCTGTGGGAAATGTATTTACTTTCTTTTTTTCATGCTGCCTCTACAAGGTACAGTGTACAGAAGTGGTCAGTGGGTTATAGGGGAAGGCTAAGCCGCAGCCAGCAGTTCTGTGTAATAGTTTGTCAATTTTAAGGGTCTTGGCACAGTGAAAAAATCAAGAAATGAAGCAATGGAATAGATAAAAGTGAGAGAGTTAGAGTGATGTAATAAAAGAAAATTGGAAACATTTTCTAAACAAATGACAATATTGGTAATTGGAGGAATAATCAGTTATTAAAATAGCTTGGACACCACGGCAGGCAGAATTGTAAAGTGAGCCTCAAGATTCAGCTTCTTGTGGCATATGCCCATGCCCCGTATAATGACACTCTGGAGTATGGTGAAAACTGTGAATATGATACGATGTTACTCCTGTGATATATAGGGCAAAGATAAATAGATTTTGCAGATGAAATTCAGGTTGATTTTTAGTTCAATGAGATCAGCTGATTTTTGATTAAGCAAAAGAAAGATCATTCTTGGTGGGCCTAATTATTCAAATTAATGCCCTTAAATGAGCAACTGCGCCCTTCTTGAGATTGGAGTGGTCTTGAAAGGGCCACATGGCACAGAATTGAGGGTGACTTCTGTGAGCTAAGAGTCACCCCAGCCAAAAGCCAGCTAGAAAACAGCCACCTGAATCTTACAATGGTAAGGAAATACATTTTATCAACAACCTGAATAAACGTGGAAGCAAATTCTTCCCTAATGAAGCTTATTGATGTCAAAGCAGCCTGGTAGAGATCCTGAGTGCAGCCTTGTGAAACCCTGAGCAGAGAACCCAGCTAAGCTGTGCCTGGACTCCTGAGGCACAGAAACAGTTATATAATAAGTGTGTGCTGTTTTAAGACACCGAATGTGGTAATTTGTAACACAGCAATAGAAAACAAATACAGACAAAACAAATACTCTCAAAATCAATTTTTTATTTAAATCTATAATTTCTATGAGGGAAATCAGCACTGTGCTACAAACTAGTCTACATCTTGCAGGGTTTACCAGTAGTTATGGACACTTACGTTTTTCTACTCTCTGCTTTATTCTCAGAAATATTCATACCCTGACTTCATACAGTCGCCATACTTCCTTTCACCCACTGTATATGTCTTTAGCACCTTCGCCTACAAGCTGAGAAATCTGGAAGCCACCTTTACACATAGTTGCATGAGCACACACATATAAGCAGATAAACACATATGGACACATGCATGTACACACACACAGAATTTAGCAATGCGCACTACATAAACACAAACTATCATTCCTGTCTGATAGCACATAATATGCCTCTTTTTTTAAACCTTTATAAAAGCTATCTTATTCCTTATCTAATTCCTTTTTCTCTTTAGTACTTAAAATACACTTATGGCCAAATATACCTCTGTAGTTACATAGTAACATACTTTTAACAATTTTATCACATCATAAACTAGCATAGTGACAGTACTTTAATGTTCAACTGCTGCATTATTAATAGAAGAGGTTTTGCCTTTCCAGAAACATCCTGAATTTGTTGTGTTCCATAGTCATTATAGCCCAATAAATATGATGTGGGTCAGATTGGAAATGCAAAGAATTTGGTGAACTCCGAATGTATTAGGTGCACTTTGAACCATTTACTGCCACAAACACAATGATGCTATTTCGAAAGAAGCATATTAGAGATTGAAAGCAACTCTTCTTAGTACTATAAATGGTTACCCTGTATTGCAGTAAAAATAACAGATTTATTGGCAAAACTTCTACCTTGTTAATTTTATATTTCAATTTTCCAAGCTCTGGTAGCTGAATATAGATTGATATAGCTTAAGCATAGACTAATGATTAAAAGTTCAGCATGTAAATGCAATCCAGATAGTTTATTTATGGCTCAGACATATTAATTTGTAAAGTTGGGTTCAAAACCCTTCTCTATCTGGATCAAATTAATATTTCCATATATGTTTATATAATAGGCTTAAATATTGCTGAATAAAGATGACAGCTTAATTTTGATTTGCAAAAATATTTTACACAAGTAATTTACAAAGTATGAAACAAAAATACATAAATAATATGAATAAAATAATGCAAATAAACTAATAGTACAAAAATCCTCTAATTAATACATAAAAGAGTATTTAGTCATCCTATCAACAAATATAAAATTCAAGTGAGAATACGTAAGCCATCATTTATTTACTATCAAGTTAGCACATATTTTAAGAATTATAATAATCAGTTTTAATATAGAAATGATGAAATAGGCAACCTGTCTAGCAAGTATGTATCAAAATATTTCAAGATCCTGGAAAATATGTAAACTTTTGACCCAGGTATTTCAATTTTTAACTGTAATAATAATTTCCAGAAGATGTTGCAGCAAAGTTATAAAATGATATAGACAAAGAATATATGGGCAAGGCAAATCTACGCCCACTTTAGAAAAATAATCTCTTTGATTAAATAGGGCATAATTCAATATATACTACGTTATTCTTAACAAAGACAATTAGTGGACATACATAGCTATGTATATATTCAAATATAAACATGAGAATATTTTGCTTTATGATTTTATGTTTATTTCAATTCTACATTGTTATTTTTATTAACATTTGTCTTTATTTTGTGTAAGAAATATAATGTATGTTAGCTGTAAAAAATATTGAAAATACAGCATCAGAGAGAAAATGTACCATAGAAAAGATAAAACTTTCTGTTTTAATTTTAAGTTAACTTTGCAATATGAAACATATATATATGTACATACATATATATACATGTATATATGTACGTACACGTATATACATATATATGCACATGAAAATGTATATAAGTACATACATATATCTACATGTAATTGTATTTAATTTTAAGTTAACTTCGCACTATGAAATATATATGTATATACATATATACATATATGTATATACATATATAAATATAAGGATAATATATTATATATAATATAAAATTATGTACATATATGTATATACATATATATGCACATGAAAATGTATATATGTACATACATACATGTACATGTAATTATATTTAATTTTAAGTTAACTTCACACTGAAATATATATGTATATACATATATACATGTATATATGTATATACATATATAAATATAACTATAATATTATATATAATATAAAATTATGTACATAATACATATACATGTATATACATATATATTTCATAGCACAGTTAACTTAAAATTAAATATAATTATATATAATTGTATATACTTTTATATATAATTTTATATAAATATATAGATTATATATAAATTTTATATAAATATGTTATTTATAATATATTATATTATATATTATATTTATATATGTATATACATATATACATGTATGTATGTACATACATATATATTTCATAGTGTGAAGTTAACCTAAAATTAAATATAATTATACATAATTTTTTATTATATAATATTTATATTTATATATTATATAATATATATTTATATGTTTATATATAATATATATTTATATGTTTATATATAATGATATATATTTATATATTATTTATAATATTTATATTATATATAATTATATATAATTTTAACAGTTTTATATAAATAATTTAATATATAGAATTAAATATATAATTTTATATATAAAAATTATATATATATAATTTTATATATAAAAATTATATATATATAATTTTTATATGTATAATTTTTATATATATAATTTTTATATATAAAAATTGTATGTATAATTTTTTATATATAATTTTTATATAAAAATTATATATATAATTTTTATATAAAAATTATATATATAATTTTTTATATATACAAAATTATATATATATAATTTCCTACCCATTTGGAAATATTTTATTTGGAATTCTGACATTGGATTTGTTACATGAAAATGACTTTTGGATTTTTCTAAGTGGTATCTTATACAGTCTGTTTAGATAGATAACATTTTGAAATTTTCCTGCATCTTGGTCTGCTTAGGTAGACATTTGACTGATACACGAATATAGACATTTTTATCTATGATTTCGTTACTGAGCCTTCTTGAAACTGTTTAAATAGTTTGGTGGTAGATTGAAAGTAGAATGAGACCTCATGTGCATGTTTGTCTCCAGAACCCTTGCCAGAGCATATTTAGGGGAAATAATATTTTTTAGGAATTTTAGCTTCTTCTATTGTTTATTCTATCTGTAAATTTGACTTATCTGAAAATAAATTGAGAATTTAATCCAAAACAGACTTTAATGGAGGTTTTCAGTGTGAGATTTGTCTTCCTCACTCCTTTTCTTCTTTTTCCTTCATTATCCCTGTTTCTCCTCTCTGCATTTCTCTCCCTCCCTCTTCCTTTTGCATGCATTCAACTACTTATAGTAAACATACACCACGCACCAAGTATTGTGATAGGAACAAGGGGTGTAAATATGAGCAAGGCAGTTTTGATCTGTCCTCCCAAAGCTTAGAATGTTTGATTTTAAAACAAGCATTTACATTAAAGTGTGGTAAGTGATACAATAAAGAAAGAACAGAATGTTGAGGAAATATCTAGTAGTGTCTCTTAATACAGTTGAAAGTAAGGAATATTACTCAAGGAACAATGTCTACAAAAAGTGATATTACGGCTAAAAGTTAAAGAATCATTACAAGTTAGGCAGACAGTATTACTACTCTACAGGAATGGAGTCAGTTGCTTATCTAGGTTTTTACCCCATTATATTGTTGGCTCCTTTTTGCATGCTCAGTACCTACCAAAGTATCTGGCATACAGATGTTGTTGAATAAATGTTTGATTAATTAATGCAGAAATATAAAAATGAATACTATCTTGATAAAGCACTATTTGATATATTTGTTTGTAAATGACACAATGAAGAAAACAACATGGATTTCCAGAAAAATTAATACATCATCTAAATTCCAACTGCTAATCTTAGGTTCTCCATTTTCTACTGTTTTGTTGTTTCTTCTCTTTTTTTAATTTTTAATATTTTCTCCCTATTATTGGACCCAAATCAGCATACATTTGATTTTAAACTTGTGACTTAATATAATTTATTAAAGCTTCAATACTTCTTCAAATCTGAATGACTAATTTTATGTATAATTATGTAAAACTACAAACTTATAAAATCTTGTGAGTTAACACTGGCCATTTACTTTTGCCTATAGAGAAATTAGTCCAGTAAAAGTCAACTGCAGCATATAAAGAAATTGCCAAAATGCTTGAGTATTAAATAACTACCTTGGGTATTGCTTAAGAAAAACCTGCATTCTCAATTCAGCATGCATATGGAATATATGAAAATTTATCTTGTTTTCTGTAGAGACCATTTAACTAAAGAAGAATGAAAATAATTTAAAAACTTACTCAAAATTCATCTGGTAATATGAGCATATAATACATATGAAGTCATTAGACTAATAAATTCATAAGTAAAAAATAATAAGTAAGCTAGAAAACAACAATGCTAATTGATATAAAACACCAAGGCAACAGAGTATTTAAAATGTCATTCAAAGTTGTTGGAATGTAGTTAAGAAAATGAGCTTCAAGATCTAATTAAGAACTAAGCCCAACATGATCCCATAAGTATTTTTATGCTTGAGATGAATATTGGAAATTTGTTTATATTAGTTCAAATTGGTCTAGTATCTCATTTCCTTGTTATTGCATATTCTCAATTATCTGAGAGCTTAAATGTAGGAAAAGGAACGGTGAAACCCCGTCTCTAATAAAAATACAAAAAATTAGCCGGGCGTGGTGGGGGGCACCTGTAGTGCCAGCTACTTGGGAGGCTGAGGCAGGAGAATGGCATGAACCCGGGAGGCGGAGGTTGCAGTGAGCCGAGATCGCCCCACTGCACTCCAGCCTGGGTGACAGAGAGAGACTCTGTCTCAAAAAAAAAAAAAAAAAACAAAGGTGGAAAAAGGACATAATTTAATCAATACTTTCAAACATATCTTCCAAACCAAGTTAATTATGGAAAACTTCAGAGGCAAATATCTATGCTTTCTATCAAACTTTGAAAAGAAGGAATCTAGTTTGCTTCAAAAAACAGAACTGTATTTTGCTGAATAAACCAAGTTATTTTCAGGAAACAGAATATGTAACACTCACAAACACCGAAACACACACAAGAAGTGGCACATCATATTTTAGAAAATTAAAATATGTACAAAATTAGTCTTTTGTAAAAATTAGCTCCTTGATAAAACTTGGAATTTCCAGGAAGAGTTTTTAGAATTTCAATATTTGCTTGCTTTAATTCTTGTGCTCTTGTCATTTAAATGGGATAGTGAACTATAAAAGTTCAACTTAAGAACACAAATTAATACCTTACCAAAAAATAGTATATTAACTATTATCCTCATATAAATTAGATATCCTCATATAAATCAAGTATCTTCACATTCTCATCTAATTTGTATTATTTGATAAAATTTGTAGAACATGATAACCTAAATAAAAATGCAAAGGGGAAAAAGATACATAGAGGCATATTATAATTTATGAAAAAGTCGATAACACTTTTTTTAACCTAAAATATACTCAAGTTGAATTATCCTTGCCACTATGTGGCAGAATATATAGTGTAGAAGAAACAGTGCAGAAAAAGGAGATCATGAAAACAGATGTTGGAAGGGTAAATTGGAATAATCTTCCAGATCATTCACTATCAAATATATTTTCAGAGCTTCTCTCTAAAGGAAATAGACATGGGATCATATTCTCCAAGTACATGAATGTATCCATTATAGGAACACAGACTCCTAGCACAGCCACCCTAGAATGGAGAGTCAAGTAGTCCCGTGGTTTAGAATTTGTGCACTGATGGGAGAAGACAGGGACAGGAAGAAGAAAGAGCAGCCTTTCTAACTGATCTGGCTGCTATGTGGTCCAACCGTGTTTAAACAGAAAGTGCAAGGTGAACAAGATTTTTGTGGTTTCACTTTGATGGAGGAGTGCCTCTCTTCTATTTCTGCTAAAATTCTCAATCTCTGTCGAGTAGAAAATCACTGGTTTCTGTGGAAGTAGTTAAAAATGCACGAAGGTGCTGAACACACAAACAAGCAAAAATAACAGAATATCACAATACTCTTAAATACAAAATAACTGTATTTCTACACACTATCAATAGAAGCTGAAATGTTAAAAATACCATTTAAAGTAACATGAAAATTATGAAATATGTAAAATACATATTTTTAAAGATGTAAGATGACTACATATTGAAAACCATTAAAAATAGCTGAGAAAAAATGTTAAAGACCTGCATAAATGGAGAAATACATTATGTTCACAGGTTGAAGATTCAGTATTGTTAAGCTATCAATTGCTCTCAAATAGAACCATAGATTCAATACACAATCCCAAGTGAAAAAAACAGCAGTTTTCTAGTATAAATTTATAAGATTGTCCTAAAATTTATACAAAAATTCAAAGAACCTACAATTACCAAAAGAGACTTTGAAAAAGAGGAGTTAAATTGGAAGATGAACACTGACTGATTTTAGGAATTATTATAAAAGTACAATAAACAAGACAGTTTGGTATTGAGATAATGAATAAAAACTTGACTATTGGAACAAAATACAAAATCCAGAAATAGAACCAAGAAATTGACAACTTCTTTTCAACAAAATTACAAAGACAATTTAGTGAAAAAAAGATAGTCTTTCAGTAAATGTTACTGAAACCATTGGAAATCCATAAGTAAAAATAACCTGACTTAAATCCATAACTCATACCATATACAAACATTAACTCAAAGTGTGTTATAAACTTGAAGATAAAACTTACAATTGTAAGACTTCCAGAAGAAAACATAGGACATTTTTTAGGACCCAGGGATAGGCAAATATTTCTTAGATATGATGCCAAAAGCATTATCTACAAAATAAAATATTGATAAATGTAGTTTCTTTAAAATTAAAAAACGTTCCTTTACTAACACCATTAAGAGAATGTATTAATAAAGGCAGGATGTGAAGGCGATCTGGCTGTGACATCTGTCACCCCATTGATCATCAGGGTTGATTTGGCTGACGTAGCTGGCTAGGTGTGTGTCCCCTTCCTCCCTCACTGCTCCATGTGCGTTCTTCCCGAAGCTGCATGCTTGGCAGAAGAGGACAACCATCCTTGATAGAGGAAGATGCGTCTTCTGTCAAGGGTATACGAGTAGCTGTGCTCCCCTGCTAGAATCTCCAAACAAGCTCTCAAGGTCTATTTGTAGGAGGACGTGGGTAATAAGGCTTCCATGACTCCAGACACATCCCAATGAGGCACTGGATGAGGCAGCAGTCTACCTTTGTGTGTGTGTATACACACACACACACACACACACACACGAAAGGCATTGAGAAAAATACTTTTAATAATATGTATGAAAAGGGATTTATATCCAGAATAAATAAAGAGCTTTCAAAACTGAATAATATTACACAATTAAGTGAGCAAAATATTTTAATAGATTTTGCATCAAAGAAGATATGTGGATGGAAAATAAGCACAAGAATAAATGTTGAATATCATTGGTTACACATATTAAAACAACAGTGATGTATAACTGTGCACCTGTAAGAATTGCTAAATTTAGAAAGAGACATGATGAGTGTTGACAGTGATGCAGAGGATCTAGAACTTTTACATACCACTGGTGCAATGTAAAGTACTAACTAACTTTGGAAAGAATTTGGCACTTCCTTAAAAAGTTAAACATAAACCTTATATAGGATCCAGCCATTATGCTCTTTAGTATTTACCCAAGGGAATGACAGCACATGTCCCAAACTGCTATGAACATACATGAATGTTCATAGCAGAATGTTCATACATGTAATAGCCTTAAATTAGAAACAATTTTAATAGTCATGAACAAGATACACTTTCATAGAAAAAATTAATAATTACCACTTTTAAAATGGGCTATATCTTTTGCATGTTTCACCACTTAAAACAATAAATCCCTTGGGTTTAATGTATGGATGCCACTTCAAATCTGTAATTCCAAGTATATTGGTCTTTCCATTTGATCATGACGCTACCTCAGTACAATAAACTTGAAGTTAAGAAATTAGTGATATTAGTTATTCCAGAGAATTAAGAAAAAAAATATATCTGAAGCCTAAAAATAGGTAAATGCAAATTCTTTTCGTCAAATACAACAAAGAGAAATACTGAAGCTTGAGCTTGAACTAATTTCCTGATCAATATCAGTAAATCTCAAATCATCAGGAAAAAGTTTAAGTTTTTGAAGAAGTCTCCATTTAATTAATCACTCATTAATTTATTCAACATATATTTATTGAGGCTCTATATGTGTCAACTACTAAGTAAGTACTGAGGACACAGCAGTGAATCAAACTGATAAATATACCTCCTCTGTGATGCCACCTGGTCAGGGAAAGTGATGGTAAATAGACAAGGAGGGTATGGAGTATATAAGATGGTGCGGTGGAGAAATATAAAGCAGGGAAAGGTAAAAAGGAGTGTTGTGTAGCCAGAGGAGTCTTCACCTGTGCAGAGAAGCTATGAGTAAAAAGATAAAGCCCAACTTCAGAAGCAGGTGGAGCCAATGTGCAGAGCGAGACACACAAGAGGAGACCCACCTCCCAAACAACACAGAGTAACCAATTGCTCACTTTCTAGGACATGGAAGGTCAGGTTTTATTTCCTCAGCTGAATTTACTGAAATATCTCAGGATCCTAAAATAAGCCCCCATTTTAACTAAAGCCAAATTTTGTAGACAGGGAGCTTATTGAAAGGGTGAGATTCTCCTCCATGTATCACTTGCTAAAACACTCTTCTTCGTGTTCCTTAAGAACCTTATATATTCCCCTGTCAGTCTTATCACAGGGCACAATAATACCCCGTGTATGAATTGACATCCTCCATTAGACTGCATTTAGCAATTTGCATCCCTCAGAGACCTTTTTTATACCACAGTAATTTCTAAAGAATTGCTAGTGGCCCTGAGGTCTTATTTCAAATTCCACTAACAATGGTGAAGTTTCACAGTCAAATGGAAAGAATATCATACATGGAATCAGATAAATCAAATTTGTGTCCCATACTGCTATTGACTAGCTTTCTCAGTCTTGCTTAACTTCTCTGAGCCATACTATCTTTATCTGTAAAAAGGGGTAATGCGAAAGCCTATTTCACTGATGTTCACTTTCTTTGAGGATTAAATGGAAAAATGTATACTGCCACCTCTAGAGAGGTAATTTAACTGATCTGATCCAGGACCTGAGCTTCAGAACTTGAAAAATACAGTGATCTCTGAGTGAGTCAAATTACAGCTGGAATAGAGAACCTCTGGCTAATTTAATTAGATAACACAGAAAACCACCTAATTTATTCATTATACTTTATATTCTATGTTAAATAGCTTAGTCTTTCTATTGCTTACACAAGGTTTAAAGTGAGAAGAAATCAATGACCTGTTTTCCTTTATTACTCTCTATAGGTTAAGGCTATTAATTTAAAAGTTAATAGAAAATTAGAAAGATGATGACTTTGATTTCATTCCTTTTTCATTATACTCTTCTATTTTTTGTAATTGTCCTATAGTGATTATCCACTAGTATACTTTTCATAACTTATAAAGGCTTTGTTACTGTTATTAATTCTTTCCTTATTTTGTACGTATTGTATGATAAACATTTTAATTCTAAAATCCACTTGCTTTTATCTTCTGTCATACCTCTGAAAACTAAATCATGGCCAGATAATATTTTATAATTCTTAATTTAAGGGATATTTTCCCTCAGCTTAGTTGTTATAAATTATTTTAAAGGTATTTCTAAAAGTCCAGATCTAGTACTATTATTACCTTTTTCTCAACCCTCATTTTTTTCATTCTTTAATTCCCTTCTGTGTTAAATGGCTGTTATGCCCCATGTTCTATATGGTTTCATATTCTGTGCTATTATTATTTCTTAGAATAATATTTTCTTTCTCTTTTTCTTTTTTTTTTTTTTTGCCTAAGTGAATGTTGCACTTCCTTTGGTCTGTACCCCAAACAAAATAGCAAAGAAAGCAGAAATCAAGCCAAGCTTAGAATCATCAAATCTTTCCTTGCAAATCTCAGTCCAAAAAAAATTTTTTTAATCCCAAAACATAATTAACACTCTAGACTGAACTATATAGTCTCAGTTTATATTATATACAGTCATATTTCCACCTGTTAATCTTAAGGAAGAGGAATATAATTATTTTACATTCTGAGAGTTACCCAGTTTAACTGGGTGGGAAATGCACCCATCAGTTACTGATTGACTCAATGACCATTTGGCTACTCTGCAGCTGGGTATTTAGCTATACAACATATATTGGAAGATGTCATATCCCTTGCAAACTAAATACATCTGAAGAATTTCCTCTGTAAGCTTTATACTGTGATACATTATAAATTTAGCATTTTCAGGAAATAAAGTTTGTCCACAACTGGAACTCATCTATGCTGAATATATTATTTCAATTACTTTTGATGAAAATTTATCTAAAACCGTTCTAGATTTCTTTATTAAATGATATTATTTCTTTAAAAGAGAACTTACTAAACTTTCAATGAAGTTTAACAAATTACAGAAAAGTTCAACTCAGTACATTTTCACATCAACACATCCAATGAATTCACCATCCAGATCAACAAACAGTCTTACAAGGAACCTAGAAACCTCATGAGTAACCCAATACAGGGTAACTATTCACCTGAAGTCAAATATAGCAGATTCATTATACCTAGTTTTCACTCGTCTGTAAAAGGAACCATAAAATATGTACTATTTTATGTTTTTTCATTTAACATAATATTTATGTGTTCTGTTCACATTACATGCATTTATATTTTTTGTAGTTGCCATTGTATGCATACACTAAAACTTATTTACCCATTTTACAGACAATGGGCATTTTGATTGTTTCCAGTTTGGGACTACTATGAATAGTGCTCTTATGAACACTTTTTTTTTTTTTTTTTTTTTTGAGACGCAGTCTTGCTCTGTTGCCCAGGCTGGAGTGCAGTGGCGCGATCTCGGCTCACTGCAAGCTCCGCCTCCAGGGTTCACACCATTCTCCTGTCTCAGCCTCCCGAGTAGCTGGGACTACAGGCGCCTGCCACCAGGCCCAACTAATTTTTTTTTTTTTTTTTTTTTGTATTTTTATTAGAGACGGGGTTTCACCGTGTTAGCGAAGATGGTCTCGATCTCCTGACCTCGTGATCCGCCCACCTCGGCCTCCGAAGTGCTGGAATTACAGGCGTGAGCCACCTCTCCCGGCCGAACATTCTTACATACAATGTAAGTTGTTTAATCTTTTGTGACTGTCTTCCTTCACTTGGCACTATGTTTACAAATTTTGTGCATGTTGTTGTATGTATCAGCATTTTATTCTTTTTATTGTCAAAAACTTCTATTGTATGGTTATTTTATTTACTCATGCATTAATGGATATTTGGGTTGCTTACATTTTATGACTATTATTAATAATGATGCTATGAAAAATTGTGTACAAGTTTTTGTAGGAATGTATGTTTCTACTTGTCTATATTCTTAGTAGTAAAAATACTGCTCTATATGGTAATTCTAGGTTTAAAATTTGAAGACTGCAAAACTGATTTCCAAAGTGGCTCCACCATTTTACATTCCCAATAGAAATGTATTGGGTTTCTGATGTCTTCATATTTCTTGCTAATACTTGTCATTACCTCTCTTTTTGATTGTAGCTATTCCAGCAAGTGTGAAGTAGTATCTTGTAATTTTTATTTCCATTTCCCCAGTGGCTAATTATGTTAAAAATGTTATTTATGTTATTGGCCATTTGTGCACCTTTTTTGAATAATGCCTATTCAGATTCTTTTGCCAATTTTTAATAAGCTTATTTTGTTTTCATTATTATTTTTGAGTGGTAAAATTCCTTTAAATATTTTGGATAACAGATCTTTATCAGATATGTGACTTACAAATATTTTTCCCCATTCTGTGTGTTAAGTTTTCACTTTTCTTTTGAAGAAAAAAAGTTTTTAATTTTGATGAAGTCCAATGGAACTATTTTTTTCATGGCTATACTATTGGTATCATAACTAAGAAGGCTTTAATCCAAATCAAGAAGATTAACTTCTATGTGTTTTTCCTGAGAATTTAATAGTTTTAGCAATTACACTTAGTCTATGATCCATTTGGGATTAATATTTGTTTATATTGTGAGGAAGAGATCTAGTTTTATTCTTTTGCATTTGGTATCCAGTTGTATCAGCAATAATTTGTGAAAAGTCTGTTATTTTTCTATGAATTGCCTTGGCACTCTTATCAAAAGTCAGTTGACCATAAGTTTGAGGATTTACTTCTGGGCTGTACAAGTTCTATTTCATTGATCTATGTATCTGTCTGTATGTGGTATGCAAGTACAACACCATTTTAATTTAACTTTTGAAATGGGGAAGTGTGGGCTCTGCAAATTTCTTTTCAAAAATGTTCTAGCTATTCTGAGTTTCCTGCATTTTCATACAAATTTTAGGATTAGCTTGTCAATTTCTGCAACAAAAAACCATTGAGATCATGAAGAAAAAATGGTGCTGAATCTTTTGATCAATTTGAAGAGTGCTGCTGTCTTACTGTTAATAATATTAAGTCTTCTGATTTGTGGGCATAGAATGTATTTCCATTTACTTAAGACTTCTTTAATTTTTTTCAACCACCCTTTAATGCTTTTACAATTTGGGGTTTATATTTGTTTTCTTATATTTATTCCTAAGTATTTTATTCTTTTTGATTCTATTAGTATAAATACGTTTTTTAAACTTTTATTTTTTTATTTTTTTCTTGCTGGTATGTATATATAAATATAATTGATTTTATACATTGTTCTTGTCTTCTGAAATCTCTATGAACTCATTTATTAGTTCTATTAGATTATTAGAGTATTATATAGGATAGACTACATACAAGATTATTTATAAGACCATGTCATCTGCAAATAAAGATAAATTTATTATTTATTTTCCAATCTGATTTTCATTTTTTAAAATTGTCTTTATCTTGCCTAACTGCCCTGGCTAGAACCTTCAGCACAATGAAGAGAACAAGTGGTAAGAGCGGACATCTTTATCTTGTTCCTAATTATAGGGGGAAATTTGCAATAATTATAATATTTCTCATGGAATTTTCATAGACTCCTTTTATTTGCTTGAGGAATTGCCCTTTTATTTTCAAATATTTGAGATTTCTTATTATGAAAGAGTGTTGGATTTTAGTCAAAGGATTTTTCTGTTGCAATTGAGATAATCATGTGGTTTTTGTTCTTTATTAAATTGCTACGATTTATTACATTAATTTATTTTTCAGATGCTAAACAAATCTTGTTTTCTTTCTATAATCCCAAGAGGTCATGGTACATAATACTTCATGTAGATATTATTTTTGGAGCATTTTGAGGTTTACAGAATAAAAATTATGTAAAGATAAGGATTCTCTATACTCCCTCTCTTCTACCCTCAGTGCTTCTTATTACTAACATCTTGCATTTTTGTGCTATATTTGCTATAACTGAGTAACTAATATTGATAGATTATTATTAACTATAGTTCATGGTTTACGTTAAGGTTCACTCTTTGTGTTATATGTTTCTACTGGTTTTGCCAAAAGTATGAAATTTTGAATTTACTATTTCAGTGAATATTACACATGATAGTTTCTCTGCCCCCCAAATCCCTCATGTACCACATATTCATCCCTCCCTACCTCTCTCTAAACTCTTGGTAATAGCTAATTTTTTTAAACTGTCCCCATAGTTTTGTATAGGATGTCATACAGTCAAACTCATACAGTATGTAGACCTTTCAGACTGGCTTCTTCCACTTAGCAATATGTATTTAAGGTTCTTCTATGTCTCTTTTTAGCTTGATAGCTGCTTTCTCTTTACTGCTGAAGAATTCTTCCATTGTATGTGTGCACCACAGTTTGCATTCACATTGGTTGCTTCCAATTCAGAATAATTATGAATGAAGCTGCTATAAACAATTGTAAGCAGCTTTTTTGTGTGGACATGTGTTGTCAACTCATTTGCATAAATACCAAAGAAAGCAGCTGCTAGTAAAATTGATGTAACATATTTAGCTTTGTAAGAAACCCAGGCTGTCTTCCAAGAACCCGTGCCATTTTGCTTTTCCATCAGCTATGAATGAGAGTTCCTGTTGCTCCACATTGTCTCCACGACTTGGTGATGTCAGTGCTTTGGATTTTTACCATTCTAATAAGCATGTAGTAGTATCTTATTTTTGTTTCAAGTTGCAATTCTGAATGACATATGATGTTGAATATCTTTTATATGTTTATATAGCATCCATATATTTTCCTTGGTGAAATATGTATTCAGATCTTTTGCCCACTTTTTTATTTGGGTTGTTTACTTATGTTTGTATTTCAAGAGTTCTTTTTATATTTTGGATATACTTTTTTTAAAAATATGTGTTTTTCAAATTTCTTCTCCTAATCTGTGCTTTGTCTTTCTGTTATCTTAATACTGTCTTTTGCAGAGGAGGGGTTTTTGTTTGAATTTTAATAAAATCTAACTTACCATTTTTAACATCAGTGATTGTGCTTTTGATGTTGTATCTAAAAAGTCATTGCCAAATCCGTGACTCCAAGACCACCTAGATTTTCTCCTATATTATCTTCAATAAGTTTTATAGTTTTACATTTTATCCTTAGGTCCGGGATCCATTTTGAGTAAATTTTTGTGAAAGGTGTAAGTTCTGTGCCTACATTCATCTGTTTGCATGTCAATATCCAGTTGATCTAGCACCATATGTTGAAAAGACTATCGGAATCCATTAGACTATTTTTGCTTCCTTTTTATATATAAATTTAATATATTCATTTGGGTACATTTCTGGGCTCCTTATTTTGTTCCATTGATCAATTTGTCTCTTCCTTTACCAATACTACACTCCCTTGATTATTGTAGCTCTATGGTAAGACTTGAAGTTTGGTAGTGCTAGTCCTTTGATTTTGCTTTTCTCTTTACTTAATATTATCTTGGTTCCTCTGAGTCTTTTGTCCTTATATATGAAATTTAGAATCAAATTGTCACTTTCCACTAAGTAACTTGCTGGAATTTTAATGGAGATAGCATTCAATCTTTATATGAAGTTCGGGAGAACTTATATATTGACAATATTGAGTCTTCCTATCCAAGGACCTAGAATATCATTTCATTTATTTAGATCATCTTTGATTTCTTTCCTGTTTCTTTGAGAGGGAGTCTCGCTGTCGCCCAGGCTGGAGTGCAGTGGTGCGATCTCGGCTCACTGCAGGCTCCGCCCCCTGGGTTCGTGCCATTCTCCTGCCTCAGCCTCCCGAGTAGCTGGGACTACAGGCACCTGCCACCACGCCCGGCTAATTTTTTGTATTTTTAGTAGAGACAGAGTTTCACCGTGTTAGCCAGGATGGTCTTGATCTCCTGACCTCGTGATCCACCTGCTTAGGCCTCCCAAAGTGCTGGAATTACAGGCGTGAGCCACCACGCCTGGCCTTGATTTCTTTCATCTAGGTTTTGTAGCTCTTGTCATATAGATCTTGTATATACTTTTTAGGATTTATACCTTAGTATTTCAATTTCTTATGCTGATATAAATGACGTGGTTTTAATTTCAAATTCCAATTGTTCGTTGGTAATACATAAGAAAGTGTTCAACTTTTGTATATTAATCTTGTATTCTGCTACACTAGTATAAAAACTAAAATTTTAAAAAATGCATTTAAATCCTCGTCTAAAAATGTGTAAGGAACAGTCACTATCCTCTGAAACTCACAAATACAAGGGAAATAAAACAAGACATTAATTAAAATTCAAAGTGTTTGAGATGTGAAGAAATGTATTGAGAGCACTGAAGAAGAAATAATTCTTACTACAGGTTGATGAGGAAGAACTTTCAGAAGAGAAAATTTTGAACAGGGCGTTAATTTTTAAAAAGAAAAAAAGAATAAAATCATGTCCTTTGCAGCAACATGGATGGAGCTGGAGGCCATAATACTAAGTGAATTAATGCAGGGACAGAAAACTGAATACCACATGTTCCAACTTATAAGTGAGAGCTAAACATTCCGCATTCATGGATATAAACATAAGAACAATAGACACTGCAGACTACTGGGGGAAAAGGAGGGAGGGGGGTCATGAGTTGAAACACTACCTATTGGGTACTGTGCTCACTACCTGGGTCCAATATACCCATGTAACAACCCTACATATGTACCTCCTGTATCTAAAATAAAAATGGAATTTTTTTTAAAAAGTAACTTCCAACCAACCTCATTAATAAATATGACTACAAAAGCCTAAATAAAACAGCAAATTAAAAAAACAGAGAAAGTAGCAAATAGGCACTTCAGATAAAATAAACTAATATAATATTTAAAAAAAATAGCAAAAACCAGAAACTAGCAAAAAGGCACTTCAGATAAAATAAACTAATATAATATTTAACAAAAAATATAGTTTGCTATGTACAGCTGTGTAAATTAGGCAGATTAGAAAAGATGAACAGTCTAGATTGTCACAGATCACACAAAGCTTAGCATACAATTTTGACAAGCCAATTATTCTATTATTTCAAAATAGCTGCACTATCCATCTTTATACTTTAGATACTAGACTTCACAAACATGGTTTCAGCATCTGCTTCTGGTGAGGGCCTCAGGAAGCTTACAATCATGGTGGAAGGCAAAGTGGGGGTAGGCACGTCACATGGCCAGAGTGGGAGCAAGAGAAAGAGGGAGGAGGTACCAATACTTTTAAACAACCAGATCTCTCGTGAACTTGCTCAACTTTTGGATACTGGCCACTTGACAGTTATTTTTCTCATTCTGTGTAGATTCAAGCTATTCTATGGAATTATCCAATAAATTCAAATTCAGAAAGATCTTTTGGTAGACATTAATAGCTAAAAGCTAAAGTTCCCAAATCACACTTTAAAAAATGCACTGATAAGAAGTCTCCCCTTCTCTTTTTATCTCTAAAAGTAGATGCTAATCAAGAAAGCGATCAAATAACAGAAAAATGCATCAATAAAAGAGACGAGAATCATAATCAAGGACTAGCGGATAATTTATGCTCTACCATCATATTTTAAAATCCAAAAAAACCTGCAAATGTTAAATTTTTTAATACTTTAATTCTAATGAATATCAGTAAGTTTAAGAATCAAGAGAGGGATACAGGATGAGAATGTGCACAAACAGCCTATATCACAGCAGAAAATAGCAATGGTTCACATTTATTAAATATTTCACATGTATTATCTCTACTAACTTATTTAGTTTTAACATGAATCCCTATCATTATTCACATTTTCCCATGTAGAAATGGAGGCTTAGAAAGTGAAAAGACTTGCCCAAAGTAGCTCAACTATTAAATGACAGAGAAGAGATTCCATCTCAGGCCACCCAACATGAAAGCTTTGGAGATAGAGAAAGTGACATGGAAATCCAGCACCCTTCCTTGCCGACTTCACAATGACCATTTTAGTCGTGAAGTAATTAAGAAAAGTAAAATGTGAGGCCAGGATTCCCATAATTTCAAACATTGTGTGTTTTCCGCCTTGTCATATTATACTATAATAGTACAACTATTTCTATATTAAAAATGCATTCAAAAGAAGATTATAATGTTTTAATTTTGGTAATAGAAGGAAAACACATGCTATTTGGAGATTTGAAGTATATAAATTATCTGATGAGGATAAAGATTTCTTTTTCTTTCTTTCTTTCTTTTGTTTTGTTTTGAGACAGAGTTTCACTCTTGTTGCCCAGGCTGGAGTGCAATGGCGTGATCTCGGCTCACTGCAAACTCTGCCTCCCGGGTTCAAGCGATTCTCCTGCCTCAGCCTCCCCGAGTAGCTGGGATTACAGGCATGCACCACCACGCCTGGCTAATTTTGTTGTATTTTTAGTAGAGACAAGATTTCTCCATGTTGGTCAGGCTGGTCTTAAACTCCCGACCTCAGGTGATCTGCCTTCCTCCGTCTCTCAAGGTGTGGGGATTACGGGTGTGAGCCACCGCGCCCGGCCAAGGCTAAAGGTTTCTATAGATGCTTGAAATTCTAAGGCGAACAGTGACACAAGGTATCAGTTCAGAACTCAACAAGAAATACAAAAGATAGCACACATTTTTGTATATCCCTCTGCTTATACCTTCATTTTTTAGTATCAAATGAATATGACCAAATGTGTCAACTGAAACACGCTGAGTAAAAATGATCCCAACAGTCGCTTCCTATAATAATAATAAAAAGTCTTAAAGTGAACAACATTTTAACTAAAATTGAAGAAAATGACAATGTTGAGAAGAACTTCAAAGAGAATAACATCAGCTACCCTATGTGAAATCCAAAGATCAGACTTCATCTTCACATTTTTAGGTTATACTGTTTTGAAATGACCTCAAATCTCCAGAGATAATATTAAAGAAGTCTTACACTTTCAGTGTATGTGTGTGTGTTTTTAATTATTATTTTTGTTTTAAATAGTATGCAACTGCCTAATTTCATTTCATCCTGAAAGCAATTTTGTGTGGTATAAGTGGTCAAGGCTAAAATATGGAAAAATATGGTTCACATGGGTTGTTACCAAACAAAATATCACACATATTTTAAGTGCTTCCAGTATGCGTTTAATACAGTGGTATGTTGACAAATATTTAACAACTGGTTCTCAGGTTAAAAAACAAAACAAAACAAAAAAAGCCCCTAATTTTTACGTGTTGATTTCAGTGTTGTAAATACTCCTATATGGTAATGCCAAGCTGTCAAGGTGATGTCTTTAAACATGGAATTAGGAGGAGATGTTTCAATCTGCTCTGTGATCCAGTCTGATGGTATGAGATGGTTCTAAACATTGTAATGCACCTGGAGTAACCTAGGGGTAGGCAAACGTTTTCTCCAAAGGGCCAGAATGTAAGTATTTTAAGCTTTGCTGGCCATACATTCTTGCAACAATCCAACTCTGACACTGTTGTAGTGCCAAAGAAATCATAGGTGATAGGCAAATGAGTGTTGGCTAGATGAGTGTTTATGAATAGAGAATTTTGAATTTCACATAATGTTCAAATGTCACAAAAATGTTCTTCTTTTGATTTTTTCCATTATTAAAAATTGTAAAAAGTATTCTTAAGTTTTGAGATATATACAAAATAATTTGCAGGCTCCTGATATAAACTGTAGAAAACTGACTGAACTGGGGAAGACTTGATTGAGTTGCATTCCTAACTAATCCAAGAATCTTACATGACACACCAGTGTCTAATCCCTTATGTCATAGCGGACTCTTCTGAGGCTCATCGGTATCCACGGTTCTTTTGGCCTTCAACAGTTATAGGCTTCAAAGAAACTTGTTATTTCAGTTCCTTACTTCTTCTTGTCTGCCTCCATCAACATTTCTTAAGCTGTTGGCATAAAGTTCACAGCATTCATTGGCTTTAAAAATTTAGGAACCATAAAAATAGACTTTACATCCTAAATATAAACACAAAAACACATACATGAAGCAACTGAAACAAACATTTCACAGATCAGATTGTACCCATACCACTTGCAATCCACTGTTATGTTTTCTATTCATTTTTCATTCTACTTTATGTTTAAAAATTGCTCATGGAGACTCATTAGTGGGTCAACATCTACAATTGGTAAAACCCCAATTTAATTAAAATGATTGATACCAAGCTGTGAATATTCTATAAAATAGCTTCTCTCTCACCCTGGGCTATTTGCGGTTGCTAAAAGCAGGCATTAGCCAAATTAATCACAAGTTATAGAAATTATGTGAGATGTTTTTCTGAGCAGGGATTTCTGAGACTCCATGCTTACTCAAGGACTCGTGGGTCTCTTCTTTCTCCTGACAGTCACTTAAGATAGGCTCTCTACAAACAAATCGGCATCCTACGGACTCATAATGACATTTTGTTGTTGTCAATACAATTCTGACGTGGAAAAATACTATTCTGATATGCAGAAGAACCTAGTACTATATTTCTAAATTTACATTTTTTCTGTTCATTATTTAGTTTTCTGTGATTTTTCTGTTTCTACACTATTATGCAATAGAATCATTAAATAAAATTAAAGATGAGGCAGTGTATGGATTAATCAATCTACCAACATAATATTATTTTATATTTTATTGAAAGCATGTATTCCTTAATCCTTCTACAGGGATTGCTAATTATTCCCATAAAAGTAAACCAAATCAACATAAATCCAGTTTGAAAGTATCACTTCAAACCTTATATTGTGCCAAAATATTCTATGATTCTATCACAGTCTCTCATGCTCCTCCCCAACCCCTCTCTGTTATAAGTTATATGTTTCCCTAACTGCAGGTGTTATGGAAATGTAACTTCTGATTCAAGCTGAGAAAGGACTTGAGGAACTTGAGGAAATTGTTTATGATCTGATGGAAATTTTAAATTGTGTTAGAGAAAATGATTCTGACTTGGGACCAGGAAACCTGTGTTCAAATCACCCCTTAGCATGACAACTATGTGGCTTTCTGCAAATTTACAAAAATGTCCTTGTAGATCTAGTTTCCTTTTCTGTAAAATCCAAATAATACCACTCTACTTATCTCACAGATATTTATGAGACAGTGGATCACTAATACATGTAAATTTCTTTGCAAACTTAGAAGCATCCTGAAAAAGAATGGATGTCCTATATATGGAGAACCATTAAATTATTTTTGTCACTTTTAGTTTCATTTTGCTCTGAAAGTCACATTTACAACCCCTTCCTTCCCCAGTTATGTGACAGCAACACAGCCTGTGTACTTCCCTATATGGAGGCATGTAGGGTTGCTGCAGGCAATGTGTCCACGTGTCTGGATTTCTGAGTATATCATTTATTATTTTTGGTGGCTCCAATGCAGCAATAGCACAGGACTTTGACAGTTGATGGAGATAGAAATTTCAGCAATAATAGTAACTTTACTATATAGGCAAAATTTTTAACATTATCCTCACTTACTGCTAGAAGACGCTGAATAAATGCATTAGACACACATCAGCTCTTTTAATTACCATTTTAAAGCTTCACTAGTTCTTTTATCCTTTATGTGTAATAAGCTATTATAGTGGTTTCATATTATCTTCAAATTAAACTTTTCTTCCATTAAAAATGAAACCTTTAAAAGTGATTGAAATATTTTGGTACATAGTTGGAAACTGTTTCAAAGTGAAGAATCTAGAGATAATTCTCTTTTGCTGTTCTTTCATATATGTATGCACATAATAAGCTGGAAGAAACTCCTTAGAAAAATCTGCATTATATAGGCAAAAACTTGAGACCGTCCATGGGGTGAAAATAAAGTCGTACACCTTCTTAGGAGATCTGAGTAAAGGTTGTGGTTTAATAGCAGCCGAAATGTCTAGAAACACATGCAATAGTATGTCCTGAGTCTCTAGGTCTCCTGAAAACAAAATATAACTTCATTGCTTTGTTATTTTAATTTCTGTATCTCAGATGCATTGGCTGAATTAATTATGCTAATTCAGTTCAGGGCACTGATCCATGCAGTGATTAACGATGTATGCAAAGCCCTTTTTTTGTTTTTGTTTTTCCTTATTCTCTTATTCTATTCATCCCTGGTTATCCGATATTTATACTAATATGTTTAATGTATATTTTGCATGCGTATGTTTTAGCAAATGTGTATCATTTTGTGTATATGTATTTTAATGTACTTAAATAATATCATGTTATATATGATTGATCTATCATCCATCTTTCTGTAAATATCTATATGTTCTAAGAATATTCATGGTTTTTTGTGTACCTCTAATTCATTGTTTCAACACTGCAGAGTATTTCATGGTTTACATCTACTTTGTTCTTTCTACCCTTCTAGCAAAACATTTTTAGGTTGCCCCAAAATTTCTATTACTATAAATGCTGCTGAAATGAACATCTATATACATATCTGTCTGGTGACTTGTGTGATAATTTTTTAGAAGTGTACACCAAAGAGTAGAATTACTGGACCATAAGGCATACATTATTTTTTAGGAAATGACAGCATCCCTTTAGAGATGCTAATCTACATTCTCAGCAGCAGCACATAGAAATCATACATCTCGTATCTATGCCAACATTTTGTATTATCCAGCTTTCCAATTGTTTTGCAATTTAATAGGTGAAACATGATATCTCATTGCCTTTAGATTTAGAATTTGCTATTCACAAATGATTTTGAGCACCCCCATGTATGTTTCTTAGCTTTTTCTTATTTTTCGACTGTAAATTTTTTTCATATCCTTTGACATTTTTTCCATTGTGGCTGGTTTGTTGCTTTTTCAGGAATTTTAGCTTTGAGTGCTCTACCACTTGTATGCTTCAAATATTTTTTCCCGCTATGTTACATAAGTTCTGATTTTGTGCAGAGTCCTTTATGAACATCCATTCTTATTTTTTAATAATACAATTAAATAAGATTTTTGCTTTAGGGTTTGTACTTTTGACATTTTAAGTTCTTCCTTATCATAAGGATACTTTCCAAATTCCTTCCTATTATTTTTACAGTGTTATCTTTAACACTTAGTATTTAATTCTTTTGCAATCCTCTTTTTTATGTGTTGCTTGTGGTGATCCAATCTTATTTTTTCCCATATAATGTGCTAGTGTTTTCTAACATTATAGAATAAAAAGTTACCTTTTATTCATTGATCTGTGGGAACCCATTATTGTAAATTAAGGTTCTATAGATTCTTGTTTCTGTGTCTGAGCTTCCTCTTTTATTTCACTGAACTACTGTCTGTTTTTGTCTTATACTATACCATGTTTATTATTATGACTTTGTAATCTCTAATTATCTAGTTGGTCAGTTTTACAGATATGAAGAAATAATAATGTTATTTAGTCCAAATTTGCATCTAGTACCCAACTATCTCTTACAATAAGCCAGATGGATCATGCTCAGTGTCCATGCACACAGCCTTGTTAATATTTTTCCAGGTAATCTATCCCAATGTTGATTAGTTTTCTTTACCCATGACCATTTTAGAAATAAAACCTATCCTCTTGTAACTTTTACCTTTTTACTATAACTAGTCCTTCTGAAACAAAATTTTAAAAAGGTTAATTTCATCTTATACACGATCGATAATTCTTCAGCTATCATTTTCATCTCTATAGTATTTTTTTCTTCAGGTTCAATATCCCTAGCCACATTATCTGTCCTCATGAGCCATGGTTTTCAGACATGTCTCAATTATAGCTATCCTCTCTGCACAATCCATTTGATCTTTGATCCTTTTAAAATATTGCATGTGTAACTGAAAAACCAGTAATTCCAGTGTGGTCAGGTAAAGATAGAGTACAGTGAAATCATAGTCTCTCTTCATGGGGACACTAAAACATGATTGTGGGATTCTCTTTCCATGGCTTATCTAATGTAAACTCTTTAAAATGTAGCACACTTTGAAAAACAGACAAAAATTACCCAAGTCTACTAACCATCATCACTGGAATGACTCTAAATCTCTTTAAACTAAAACAAACAAAACAATATTTTTGAGTACAGTTAAACTTATGATATTCAAAATCTTTTTTTTTATGGGCTAACTCAGAGATCCTTGGCTTGCTACTTGCCAAGATACACCAAGATTGGTCATTTCTATGGTCATACATCACAAAATTGCCATTAAGTACAGTAAATGTGCTATTGTAGCTGATTTCACAGGAGATCTGGTTTCCTTGGACCAATCTACGTCAAATTGGCCATAATAATATCATGACATGTTTTTCCTGTTTCTAGGCAAGATTTCCTCACACATCATTCCGGTCTCAGCATGAAAATATCTGGAAAAAGATTAGAAAGCTGATTTGCCCCCTTTAGGCAAGAAGAGAGATAAGCTTAAAAACCAGTGACAAGTTCCATGTGAGGAGAACCCAACGTGTGTCAAATCCTGTCAATCACGTGACACACTGCTGCAGGCCTGTCAGCTCACCTTCATTGCGTTATTAAAGGATCATTCACAACACAGCCTCATGCAGATTTCAGCTGTGTGCCCTGAAATCCAGGGAAAAGGCCCACCGTGGTATATGGTGCTGATTGAAGTTCACTAATACAAATATTCTTAGCTTCCCCCCCATAAATTCCTTCTTACACTGCTTGAAAAATAAATACTTTTTCTGCTTTGAGCTTCAACATATTTCTCTAAGCAATTTCTAGTTTATTTTGACAAGCTGTCTTTAGATTGTGTTTGGACACTCTAAGCAATTTAGATGAATGCATTTAGAATCAGCTTAGGAATCTGTTGAGCTTTGTCTGATTGTATACTAGCATAATTTATCCCAGCCTCCAAAATCCAAGTTGAAGGTCATCTCCTCGGTGATGCCTTCCTCTTTGCTAGAATTAATGTTTTGTCTTTTTATGCTCTCTTCAAAGACAGTTTGTGATGTGATTATAGTATTCATTTATTCATTCATTAAATATTTGAGTGCCCATTACAAATCAAACTCTGTGTTAGGTACTAAAGGCACAGAATTCAACAAAAGTTGACCTTTGGCTTTAAAGAAACTTAAGATTTAATTCTGGAGATGGAAATGTAAATATGATTGTTACTCAGGGTGGTAAGCACAGTACAAGGTATGTGCAAGGGATGGTGTTTTTATAGGGGGATGAACAAATTGCTTGGATTTGGATAAGTCAAGGATTGATAGATGAGATATTTGACTGAAATATTAAAGGGAGAGTTTCTTCTGCAATGTAGTTGTCTCGAATATATTGACTTGCACTAGAGTGTTATGCTGGCTGGGCTAGAAAACTTAAGTTCTTTTTCTCTGAATTACCTTTACCTTACAAGGAAACTGATGTGTGGAAAGTGCTCAAAAATATTGAATATAGGTGTGTATTTTTGTGCCAGAGACTATATCTACTCTAATCATAAACATTAAATAACTTGCCTTCAATAAAATATTCCATGTAATTAACAACATAGATTATAAAATATAGATTTTTTGAACCTACTAAAATATAAAAAGAGGAAAGTAAGAAAAATGCTTTGGAGTGGGGAGATGTATTGTTTGGGATCAAGACCTCTTGTAAGCCTTGTTTTCTACCAATTTGTCTCTGCCCTCCCTGATCCTTGATCCTCAGTGGGACTCTAAGTTTACAGAGTTCATTCAGGTTTTTCACGTGAACTTTGCTCAACTGGACAGCAAAATCTAAACACAGAAAATTCTTTTTTCTTCATCACTGCTTGCCCTTCATTTTTCCTGGGGGCTTTACTCTGTGTACTGTGACAGCTAATTCATTCAAGAGACTAATGGCATGAAAATGGTTTAATGTGTTATCCCACTCAAATAACTTCCCTGGATTGAAAGAAGCATCTACTACAATTAACTCAAAATACTGGCTTCACAAGTGAGATTTTTCAGACATCATGGCAGCTCAGGGGGAACAATATGGTAGAACAGGAGGAATTCTTGATGCAACTAAAATTTTTTAAAAGCCAAGTCTGACTGCAGTCATTGATTCAAAGCAACTTTGCGAGTGTTCAAGGAAAGACAAGGATGGGGAATATGATGGTAAACGTGCCTCTAAGCAAAAACAGCCAAGTTTGTCCTCTCTATTTCATCTTCAATTACCCTTTAACATGACCACACATTTTTTCTAAGGGTTTGGTCTTTTACATTATTAGATTCCACAAAAGATACTTTTATACAGACTCATGTCACTCTAATGATTATTAAGCTTTAAAATAATAGTCATACGCCAGACACTATTGCTAGTCATTTCAGCCATCTCATTTATGATGTATAAAACTCCCAAAGTGTGTGCATTCTCTGTATTACGGAAGCACAGGAAGCAGGCCCTTGAAAGTAGTCTTTTTTTGTTTTTGAGACGAAGTCTCACACTGTTGCCCAGGCTGGAGTGCAGTGGCGCGATCTTGGCTCACTGCAACTTCCACCTGCCAGGTTCAAGTGATTCTCCTGCCTCAGCCTCCTGAGTAGCTGGGACTACAGGCGTGTGCCACCATGCCTGGCTGTTTTTTTGTATTTTTAGCAGAGACGGGGTTTCACCATGTTGGCCAGGCTGGTCTCGAACTCCTGACCTAGTGATCCACCTGCCTCAGCCTCCCAAAGTGCTGGGGTTACAGCACTTTGAGCACAGTGAGCCACCGCGCCCGGCCAAAACTAGTCTATTTAAGTCTGAAGTCTTAATTCATTTCATTAAATTGCTCCAACTCCCCAATACATGTTCACAAACCTGTTCTACAGATTAAATAGCTTCTTGATAATCATGAACCAGACATAGGGAAAGTAAAATTTAATAATATTAAGAGGGAGGAGGAAGAAAGCCAATAGGTAAGGAGAAAGTCAGACTTATGCCAGTGCCAGTGTGTTGGGAAGACTGGGAACATAAAGGTGTTGTTTATAAAGACAAGTTGTCCTAACAATCAGCAACAGTTAAGATACAGGTTCCTGATGAACCTAGACAGAAAAAGGAGAGCAGTCTGACAGTGGAGAGCAAGTTAGGAGATGTATGTATAGAAATGAGTTAGGATGAAGCAGTTGGTAACAGAAAAACTCAAGTCTGGCTGTTTTGATCATTTTAGAATGGTAGTTTACCCAACCGATTTTATTTTTCAGTTAGTTTGTGCCCACTGAGCAGTAGTGAATAAAATCTAGTTCAGGGATGATTTGAGTTAGATCTTCTTTGAGGTCCAGCATAGTTTCTGACCATAGCAAACAATGCCTTTGCTGTGACTTTGAGTTGCATTTTTGGAAATTTTCTATGTCTCCCAGTGCTGGTATCTTGGACATGGTGGGGGTGAAGAAAGCAGTGCTGTTTCCTTATCCAGAGGCTGAACTGGAAAAATGTGTGAGCTCTGAACCCATTTCTCTCCTTCCAGGAGTTCTCTCATTCTCTGCCTGGGTATCAGACCAGTGGAGTGAAACACATGCCCCAAGGTGTTTCAGAACTTGCACATATGAGGCCATGTTGCGCCTCGACCAGGCTGGGGTTCCGAGAGTGGGGCTCAGACATGTATCACTCTTTCTCTTCAGCGCAACATTACTTTTGTTGAATTGTTTGCAATTAGGGTATCAGAATGATGCTGACACAATGATTTGGGGTGATTCTCATTCACTTTACACAAAGTATAAAGATACCTCACAAGCACTGATTGAACAAAAAACTAAATAAGTACCATTTCTATATCTATTATTCTAGATCTTCATTAATAAATCGCTATACTCCCTATGGGTCAATTTAGAATACATTTAAAAATCAAATTATTAGTAAATCCTAATTTACTAATTAAGAATTAGTAAATTGGGATGCTGCAAAAAAAAAATTCACCTGGGGACAACACTACTGGGGACCACAATAAAATGTTGGTGCAGTGAGAGCAGATGCGTATCGCTCAGAGGTTGGGGAGCATTTTTCTGGGTCAGCAACTGTTTTTAAATACTTTGTTGGGGGGTAAAGTTAACTGCAGTGGTACCACAATAAATTAAACACCTACTAGCATGTCTCAAAAGCTTTTTTGTTTCTGTAAAGACTTTTTTTATGCTAAATTTTTTATAGAAATTGAAATTAAAGGCCAGGCATGGTGGCTCCTGCCTGTAATACTAGCACTTTGGGAGACTGAGGCAGGAAGATCCCTTAAGCCCAGGAGTTCAAGAACAGCCTGGGCAACATAAAAAGACCCTGCCTCTGTTTAAAAAAAGAATACAATAAAATAAAAAGAGAAAACAAAGAAATTACAATTAAATAAAATACAAGTTTGGTGTAGCCCTGAAATAAATTTCAAGGTTACTATGACTATTCCTTTTATGTATCTATTTTTAAATTTTTATTTATATCATTTGCTACTAGAATCCTGTCTGTTAACAAGATTTAGAGTACTTTATTTTTTCTTGGAAAAAAATAAAGATTTGAGTATAAAGATTTGGTTGAAAAGAAAAAAGAAAATCTGTGAGGGCAAGAGTGATGTAGTGGACAATAAGATCAAGATCCTTAAAGGCCATCCACTAAGACGGCCTCTGTCCCCTAGTGATGATGTGCACCTGGGAATCTTTCCATGGGTTCTATGCAATGAACTTACTGTGGATGCTGCAATGTATTCTGTAAGATGGAACTCAGTATGTGGAGGTTTGAAGCATTAACGTATATCAACCAAAATCATGTACTCTTTTAGCCTGAAAAGTGAACAGAGCCCATTTCTGCTGTGTAAAATTCCAGAAATCAAATGAGTCAAGAGTCTTGCTGTATAATCACAGAGCCTAGACATTGGGCTAGCTTTGTTCTGGTCCAGGCCAGAATTCCACATGGACAATTTTTTTGAGGAAATTCTGACATAGTTGTAAGAGCTTGGCATAAGTTTTTCTCATCTAAATCTAGCAGATCAGTTGCTCACAGGAAAAAAAAAAAGGACATTATCACTCAAAAAGTATACGCTATACTTTGCAGAATAATATTAATTCCACGTTGTATTATATGGCTCCCTGAAAACATAACTTAACACATACAAATACTCATCTTGGCTGGGCGTGGTGGCTCACGCCTGTAATCCCAGCACTTTGGGAGGTTGAGGCGGCGTATCACGAGGTCAGGAGATCGAGACCATCCTGGCTAACATGGTGAAACCCCGTCTCAACTAAAAATACACACACACACACACACACACACACACAAAATGAGCCGGGATGGTTGTGGGCGCCTGTAGTCCCAGCTACTCGGGAGGCTGAGGCAGGAGAATGGTGTGAACCCAGGAGGCGGAGTTTGCAGTGAGCCAAGATCACCTCACTGCTCTCCAGCCTGGGTGACAGAGTGAGACTCTGTCTCAAAGAAAAAAAAAATCATCTTACACCTGCTTTGGGCATTAATTGTATTTGCCTGGCTCCTATAAACATTTACATTTGTGACAACTGTGTCAAAACAAGGTCGGCTAGGTAAAGGAGTCAAACTAACATGAGGTACAAGTGAAAGTGTTAGAGAGTGAACACTTAGTATTCTAAAACACATGGATAACTACTGGTTGAGTAAATAAACTGCAGTAGGATAGTTAAATATGTGGGTAATTTAGTTGTACTGACAACACATTCTAAGACATGCTGAACATAAGGGAAGTTAAAGGTTGAAATATTAAACTTATTATACATTTACACACATCACACTCTTAATTATCTTAACCAAAAAGATATTTTTTTCTATTACATCAGAAAGTATCATTGTCATGTAGCAAAATTGATTAAAAAATGATTTTAAAAGCACAACTAAGCAAAGTTGTACAGTAGTTAGAATCACAGAATGGGAGATGTAGGACACAGGTTATGGAGAAAGGGGAAAGGTTCCATAATTTTTAAGATAAAACAGACAATTAAATTAAATATCACTTAAAGGCCATTCTTTGAGACCAGCTTCTTTATCTTTAACCTGACCTTTTTCCCGACTTTGTCTAAGCTGCTTATTGATACTATGGATGATAAAGGTCAGAGCTAGTAAACATGCTCTGCTTCATATTATACATCATGCAGGTTTAATGTTTCTAACCAAATCCCAAAGGAATGAATGTTAGTCACAGACCTCAGCATTAAGAAAATAATTGGATTTGTCTGGCTATGCAATATAAAATGATTTGAAGGACAAAGAAGACTAATAGTTTGAAAGGCTAAGTTAAAAGAAAAGAGTGTTTTGAGAGTTGCACCCCTCTTCTCAGACATGACTATCTCTATAATGTCATGTGAAATAACCAGGCAAAGATCTTAAAACAACTAAAGGAAAATCTTTATAGTTTGTCTTTATTTTTCGATATTTTAGAAAAATTCATTTCAGAAATGGAAAGGAAGAAGGGTAAAACAGTGACTCTCCTTAAATAAATGAGCTAAATATACATCTCTTAATTTTATTTTGCAAGTAGTATTATATTACTTCTGTGCCGGTAGCCCTGTCAAGAGGATTAAAAAAGAACCATCCTATCATGACAAAGTTGAGTTAGGACTATGTGCCTTCCTGGAAAAAATTGCTTTATGCTTACAAACTTACCAGATTAAAATCAGAGAACCATGTGAATTTCCAGGATGCTATAAACCAAAGCCATTTTTACCAGCATCTAAAATGTTTTGAGCATGTGTTATGTTCCAATCACAGTTCTAAGCACCTTAAATGTGCTCACTTAATCTGTCCATTAACTCAATAAGGGAAGTATAATTATCTTCCTATTTTATAGTGGAGACACTGAGATGCAGGGTCTAAGTTGCCTGCCAGGATCACACTGCTGGTGGTAGGCACAAGATTTGAATCCAGGAGTTAAATTGAGAGCCTCAACCTAGTTGCCTTTCTCAATTGGTGTCTGACCTCCATCTTTAGTACTGCCATCATTTTCCCTTTGTTTCATCTAAAACACCCTTCTCTTTTCAAAATTCATATAATAATATTGCTAGAGAGCTAGAATCCATCATTTGAAGTATTTTGCTCCTCGTTTGGTTTTGGCAGTGGAGAAATAGATCCCCAAATTCATGGTCTCACACTAAGGTAAGTGTCAGAAAAGGAAGTAGGATCCAACCCATATCCTTGGATCTTCAGTGGCCCCTACAGTTTTATCAACTAATATTTCTTGATTATTTACTATTTTTCAGGCACTGTGCTCATATAATTTGCCATTTCATCACGCCCTCTTAAAATATTACATATATCTTCAGATGAACCTTATGCACTGTAATACTTCGTTAGAAATCTTCGCTTAACCAAATCGTTAGGAGTCATATTTTTAGACTTGCTTTTTTTTATAGCAGTCATCAGAGTAGGTGCACAGTAAATGTAGGTGGACTGAGTGATAAGTCATTTGAAGGAGGCAGATGAGGTAGTCTGACAACACACACACATCTTTGCTCTTACCTTTGTCTGAAGAGCTTACGGTAATTTAGCTGAGATTCAGTATGATCCTCCTGTTTTAACCGTTCTTTTTACCTTCTTTCCACTCCACCCCCATTTTCTTAAAAGAAATATGATTTATCTAGGGTGACTTTTTCACGTTTTAAACATTTCTCAAACACTGTTAGTAATATAATCACTTTTGGGGCCCCAATTTGCCATTACTTAGAATATTATATAACTTCCCACACCCTCTAATACAATAGGAGCTCTCCAAAAATTATGGTGAGCACATTATAGTATTTTATAAATATGTTTATTGATTGAAAAGGTTAGATAAACTCACAGGTCTTCCTTGACTATAAAATGTCTATTGGCACTATTGACTTTCCCTTAACTTGTTTGTACTGAGAGAAATAATAGTCTGAAAGCTAGAGCGCAAATGCATTTATTTTATTAACCAAAAAAACACAGTGGTGCACTTTGAACTTAAAATATAAAACAATAACAACAATATGAAGAAAGCATATTGCCACAGTGAAAAAAAAATATTGATGTAGATATTAAAATGTAATGTACATTTTTTCACAAGATTCTTTTTAAAGATCAACATTTTGAAAACAATCTTAAAAAGTGCCCTTTGGATTTTCTTTGTTATTCGCTTTGTTCCCTTTACAAGGTTCTTTCAGAACGTACCAATTTTACGTTAAAGTTTTAATCAATATTTCACACCGCGAAATCTTTTTCTTTGACACAATGAGTTATCAAAGCATTTGTTCTTCCCCAGGCAGTAGCTTTGAGCTGCGAATGACAATCCATCTTGTGGATGCTGTCAGTGTCAAGATTAGATCAGACACCATGGGGATTCCTTTTCATGTGTATAACTCTTAAATCAGCATAAGCGATACACAAATTCCTCCATTCTAAAGGTGAGTTTTTCCTCAATGGAATCACTATTGCTGATCTTATTTGATTTGCATTACTTCACAAACAACATATAGCTGTGCAGTTGGAAATTGTACCCGGATATGTTTATCTGACTTTTTTTCTTTGAAAGTAGTTATCTCCAAAAGCCACAGTGAATTTTTCTTCTTAATATATTTTCTTCAGTTTAAATGGCATATGCAATTAATTACTTCAGATAGATAATTAGTCCTGCTTCAACACAAATTTCTTATATTTAAAAAAAAAAGAAAGAAAAAGAACAATTACTAGGTATGCTGGATGCAGAATGGCACCTTGGGATTGGATTTAAACCTGAAAATAAATTCTCTTTCTCCTGCTATTTCTGTCTTTCTATATCTTTCATTAGTTTTTGTTTTCTGGTGAGATTTGTGCCGGTAGAAGTGTCTTAGTGGAGAAAGACACTGGAAAGAGTTACCAGCTGAGTGCAGTCTGGCGTCAACCTTCTGTGGTCTTGAGTCCTGTTGTCTGCCACTTAGTAGCTGTGTGATGTTGGAAAAATCACTTAAGTTCTCTGCATCTCCTTTTTCTTACATGTAATAGTGCCTGACTCATTGGCAGAGTAGAAGGACTTCATGACGTATTCTGTATAAGTACGTTCCACTGCGCCTGATGCGTAATGGGTGTTTAATGTATGTTAGCATCTGTCTCACTCCTGGGGTTGGGTAGTTGATAAAGAAAAGTGGTTTATCTGGCTCACGGTTCTGCAGGCTGTACAAGAAGCGCAGCAGCGTCTGCTTCTGATGAGGGTCTCAGGCTGCTTCCACTCACGGGGAAGATGAAGGGAAGCCAGTGTGTGCAAGATCACATGGTGAGAAGGGAAGCAAGAGAGACAGAGAGGAGATGCCAGGCTCTTTATAACAACCAGCTCTAGTGGGAACTAATAGTGTGAGAAGGCAATAATCACCCAGAGGGAGAGCATCAATCTCTTCATGAGAGATATGCTTCTATGATCCAAACACTTCCTATTAGGCTCCTCCTTCAATAGTGGGAATCAAATTTCAACATGAGGTTTGGAGAGGACAATATTCAAACCGTAGCAGCAACAATTGTTATTTAGGTAGTAAGTCTGATGTGTGCAGAGACAAAACACTTACCTGAAAATGACTCATACTTATTTACAAAAGGAAGAATTTGTTTTCACCACATTTCTCCCCAATTTATGTCTCAGTATTTTATTAGTTTTTTTCCAAAGATGTCTAAGAGGTAAAATAATTTAATTTCCTAAGAATAGAAAGCAGTTAGGATGTAACTAACATGAGTTTCTGGGGGTAACATCTTAAATATGAATTATAGGGTTTTTAAAAAATATTAAGTAGCTCCAGAATTTTATGATTTCAATGTTCTGTGACTAGCCAACCATGAGGATTCTTAAGGAAAAATGTCACAGCTAGTAGAATCCAAGAAAAATGTATAGTTGGGGTGTGAGGGAAATTTGCTTCTGATTCACCTAATACATTACAGGCTTTCTTAAGAGAGGTAATGGCTGTCTAGGTTATTAATGGCTCTCTGGTTACCTCCCTGCTTTAGAAGAATTGGGCAAGTAGACGATGAAGTCGTGTTCTAAGTCTTGGCCCATAGTCCTTCATTCCATTCACCCCGACCATTCAGATGGTGGGCACACATGAGCAAGAAATGAAGTGTGATGCTGACATGAAAAATGGGGTCAGTGAAACATGAAGATGCACAATACAAACAAAACCATTTCAGCAAAGCAGAATTTGCAGCTTTTGCTCTGCAAACAATGAGTATGTACTCTACAAATTAGCCAGCTTTCAAAATTTTAATTAATTTGAATGTTAAGTGAATTTTTTCCCTGTTGAATGTTTAAGATAAGTTAATCATCAACAGAATACCTTGGAAAGGGGATTTTTCTGTATCCAGAAAGTTCTCACACATGGAAAAGCTTCATAAATGATTCTAGTACTTTTAACTAAGTTCTAAATCGTTCATTTACATCCACCTTGTATTAAGCCATTTTATGTCATAATTTTCTGCACAATGAGTCAGAGAATATTTAGAAGAGCTGTTGGTATCCTAACTGTATAAGTGTCAGGAAAAACAATTAAAAATCAAAGTATAATAATTATTCAAAGAATTAGACACTTAAGGAGAAGGCCTGAAAGGGCATTTTCTTTTCTTTTTTTTTTTTTTTTTGTTTTTTTTGTGTTGGAGACGGAGTCTCGCTTTGTCGCCCAGGCTGGAGTGCAGTGGTGCCATCTGGGCTCACTGCAGGCTCGGCCTCCCGGGTTCACGCCATTCTCCTGCCTCAGCCTCCCTAGTAGCTGGGACTACAGGCGCCAGCCACCTCGCCCGGCTAATTTTTTGTATTTTTAGTAGAGATGGGGTTTTACCGTGTTAGCCAGGATGGTCTCGATCTCCTGACCTCGTGATATGCCCGCCTCGGCCTCCCAAAGTGCTGGGATTACAGGCGTGAGCCGCCGCACCCGGCCAAGAGGGCGCTTTAAGTGGGATTCTTTTCTTCTCCTTGGCTGGAATTATTCCCAGAATTTTCTCTTCTGTGGCTTATTCCTGGGATACATAACCACCTGTAGGGGAAAAACAGCCACCTATTTCAGCAGTTTAGTCCAGACCATCTTCACACAGAGAAATTTCCTGCTGTTCCTAATCAAATTATTGACAAATAAGCTTCCAAGCCAGTGGTAATCAGAAATTAGATTTTTAAAACATCGCTACCGTTTTGTTCATATCCTTATTGCTCATCTGCTAGACAGTATGTTTCTAATTTACACAGCCTAAGGTGAGCCAGGTGATGTCCTCTCACGGGGACCACATTCAAGCCAATGCCACAGGAGCAAGTGCCTTCAAAGGTGAACAATTGCCGTCACTCTGTGGTGCTAAAATGTAACTGCCACTATCCATCTGTCACGCCTCTGTCTCCCTGTGGTGCCTGCTCTCAGAAAAATGTTACTAAAGCTTGTAGCATAACTGCCTGTAATAGAGCTGCCCTGGAATAAACTGAAAAGCTTTTTATTCTCCTCACTGGCAGGCATATCACATTTCCTTGGTTTACGAATAACTGTTTCAACCACAGTTCATCAGCTCCTAAAAATAAAAAAGAAAAATTAACAATATTACCTACAGATTTAGCTTATGTTATGAATCATGGTGCCAACAGTATAAAATATTTCTTTGGGCCAAATAGTATTTAAAATCTGTTTGAAATTGCTGAGGAATCTGTAAAGGTACAGAATCACTGAATCTTCTTTTTGAAAGAATATTATAACTTTTATCTTTGAAAGATAGGAAAGATTCAGAAATGAAACAGTATCTGTTAGGAGAAATTTGCTGTGGATGGTCTTTAGAGATTTATAAATATATTGAACATATTAGCAACTTCTCTGGGTATACATATGATGACATTGCTATTGATGTCAGGTCTGGTTTGCTGTAGATTTGCAAAGTCATGCTTTGTGTCTTTGTGAATTACATCAAGACTCAAAAAGCCAGTGACTCCTTTTTTGTACATATGCATGAAACTATGTGGTATCTTATTACATTAAAGGAATCTTGTCTATTAAATAATATTTAATAATCACATATGGAAGATTCAAGTATATAATATCTATATATATAACTTGGTATCTTCTTTTTCTTAATATTTTTAAAACAAGGGCACTCTTGGGTAGTTATGCTAATTCCCTAAAGTTGAAATATGTCAAAATTTATTTGTGTAACTGAAGAGTCCAGGTAATCGTTAACCAGTTAGGAGATGTTGAACTTTTTAACTATTTTATCTGAAAACTACGATTGAAGTGTATTGCTCCTTTCCTGGGTCAGTTCTTGCTTCACTGAAAATTTTTCTCATATTTTTCTATGGGGGGACATATTTCTTTGTACATTATCTACTTTCAGACATTCAGTTATCATTTATAAACACATACTATTTTGCCATTCTGTTCAATCTGAGGGCAGGGACTATGTCTCTCATATTTATCAGGGTATACACTAGAGATGAATTCAGTTCCTGGCCATACTAGGTGTTTTAGCCTATTTTTGAGTGAGTGAGAGAATAAATGAGTGCCACCTCTGCCACTCAATCCTGAGGGGCCTGTGTGTCCACCAGATTCTGAAGTGGTCATTGGAATAAATGCATTGCTAGCTGTGCATCAGCCTCCTCTGCCATGCTGCGTGTTCTTCGGTTGCTATCTGAGATGGAATCCCTGTATCATCTTTCTTTGGCCACATTTTTGTCCATGCAGTTGCACACTCCCTTTAGCATGACCCATCTGCTACCAGCTGTCCTGCTTCCAAACAGTCTTATATGACTTCTGAAATCTACATTCTGTGATTAACAAACATCACACCATCACAATCACTCTCTAATAAAAGAACATTATCTTTATTTCTTTCCTTTATCTGGCTATCTCCTTAAGCCACTATTTCCCCTTTCAGGCGGACATACATTTTCCCACAACCCATTTTTCTCAGTGTTGGAATGTGGCTTTGACATTCTCCTCATTTTCCACATCCTGATAAGAACTCCTCCACTCTCATGAAAAACCCTTGCTTCTGTGACTGTAGACATGCTAGAAGAGATTATGTAAACATACTAATAATAGTAATTTCATGTGATTAGATTTTAATTCCTTTTTCTCTGTGATTTTCTTCATTGTTTGAATTTGTAATGATAATCATGCATTATTTTACCAAAAAAACCTATTTTCATATAAAACAATTCTCAGCTTATGGATGACATGCTATTCCACTCTTCTAGCTACATATTCTCTACCTTGCCTTGCCACCAAACTACCTGCAGTTCCTTGAAATCTCTAGATTTCACTGTCTTCTTTGCTCTCTCTCTCTCTCTAACAGTAGGTAAATCCAGTGGCTGTATAGATGACCTACTCAATATTCTAGCTTTACAATCTCTTAATCTCCTCTCCAGTGACATTAATCTCCTTTGTACTCCAACCATCCATTTGCTAGGGCCCAAATCTAGATCTTGTCACCTCAATTCCATCTCTAAATTCATAATTTCAAATACTACATTACCTAATACAAAATCCTTTTTTTTCTATCTTTCTTATTCAGTGTCTCTTACTGTAGCTGATCTTTGACTCCATCAAGACATGCAGACAATTTATCTCACTATTTGGTCTGGCCAGTCTTCTCTAGAGCACAAAACCTGAAACCAGATTATCTGAGTTGGGGTTCCAGATCTACTGAGGATCTTGCATATCATAATTATGATTAGTGTTATATTTACACTGTCAGATTTATTGTGCAATACTTCAACTTTTCTTTTACCAACATGCTCAATTCTTTCACCTTATTTTTCTCCTTTACGCAGCCTGGAAAACCTTGATCTTAAATCGGTCCTAATTATGAATTCTCTTTTTCCACAAAAGAAGCTGTTTAAAGCTACTGCAGAAGTTGCACTACAAGCCGATGAGTGTCAATATAAATTATGATCTCTACATTACTTGGGACTCAACAATGCTAAGAAATTCTACTCAGCTTTCTCTGACGTTCTCTTCAGAGATTGTTTCAATAATCTTTTTATAAACTGTAATCCTCTTCCATCTGAATATTATGTAGTGTCTCCATTTATGTGAATTTATATATGTTAAGTGCTAGTGTTTGTGAGTTTATGTATGATTTGTGTTTATGTGAATGTCTGTGTGTTGGTCTGTATGTTTGTAGCTCAGTTTATGTATTTGTGAGTTTATTTTAGTGTATATGTTGCTAGGACATAATCTTAAAATTAAGAGATAAATAGAATTTATCAACTTATTGCCATCAAGCTTATAAACCAGGTAGCATCGAACTCTTTTATCCTGTCACACTGGGACAATTTATCCTACTTTTAAAATGAATCCTCCTATGTGAGCACAGAATCCCATTACTGTCTCTCCCTAAGCTAGGAACCCTGTCTTACCACAAAGTTCCAAAACAGGAATTCTCTTTCTTTAGATAATTAACAAGTATTGCATAAGAAAAAGATGTTCTTTGATGAAATTAGTTTGAGAAAACCTAGAATACATAAAATCAGACAGATTTACTGCTAAATTCACAGAAGTTTGCTTTATTAAAATGTCATTATGTATTATGTATTACGTATGTCCCAAAGGGAAATAGATTATGTAGCATTACCCAGATTTAAAATTTGAATTGAGGAACATTGTCACAAGAATCTTATCATCCCTTCCCTGTTTTCCAGCTTCACCATCTCTACTGCCTCCTTCCATGTGAATATGCCTTAGCATCTTTAATCCAAAACAACAGTCTACGTTCCATGTCTTCTCTCCAGCCATCTTTCCTCTTTCCACTTAGAGTCAAATTCCAGAAAATGGCTGGAACTTTCGCTGTTTCCATTTTGTTGTGTTCCATAAACCCTCCTCAATCTGCTTGTATCTCTACTACTCTGGTCCACACTGACACTGTTATTACCATGGTTACAGTCTTGTTGCTTCCGAATGTAGTGCCTATTTTCAGGTCCATATTTACTTCATCTCCCAGTAGCTTATGATGCTGTTGAACATTCCATGCTTTCAAAAACATTCCCTTCTCTTAAAATTTTTGCCCGCCTTCCATTGCTCAATAACCTTTAGTGAATCTTCTGTTTTTACACTTATATAATGGTGACCATTGTGATTATATCACAGGTAAGCTTTCCTCTTTCAATGAGATTCTTTCTGTTTTAGATCACTCATTATGTCCCAAGCCTTCATGTAACATCGAGGGTATTGATTTCCTAATTTGTCTTCAACACAGATTCTTCTGCTGAGCTCTAGTTCTACATATGCATATACATATAGCTACCTACTAACTACTGCCATGTGAATGACTCTTAGAAACCTAACATCCAAAAATTTCAAAATTTAAATCGTTTCTTGCTCCAAACCAGTTTTTCCCTCTCGTTTTCCTTTGACATGTTTACAGTCCTGAAGTCAGCTACTAAGATATCATTCTTGATTTCTCAACATTTCTTCTCTCTTTACTCTGTTAAATCAATTTCAAATCCCTGTTGAATCCATCTCTAGTTTCTTTCTCAAATTCATTATGCCTTACAGTTCCTGCTACCAATTCTCTCATCCAAACCATTGTCACGATCTACATCAGGTAGATTGCAGCACACCCTAAACTTGGCTCAGCTTCGTTTGGCTTGGACCTCTGTAATTCTTAACTTTCAGTTTTCTGATTAAAACTCCTAAATGACTTCTCATTGCCATTGGATAGTAGTGGCCCTAAGATGCTGGAAATTAGTCTTATATTCCTACAGTTAAAATTTCAACCACCTAGACTAGTTATTTTTATCATAAAGAGTAAAGAAAGCACACATTTTTATTCCTATAGATGTTTTAAAATTAAATACAATTAAATTAGGTAGTGTTTAGCCAAGTTGCAGTACTAAAGCAAAGATGGTTTGGTAGTAATACTCTCCTGTAATGGGAATGAGAAGAATAATAAGATGCAGTTTTCATAGAGAATAATCTTATAGAGGAGATAACTGCTCGCTTCCTTCCCTTGCACAGGTAAAGAGAATACATAGATATTACTGGCTTTTCTAAGGACTCACAGTATGTTAATTTAAAAAACTAGAATCTCTGAAGTGTCTGTCTACTCATATGCTTGCAGTGGACAAAGGGCCACCATTTGAACCAAATAGAGAAAGACATATGAGCTTTAATTTCTTGAAAACATAGTCAGTTATTTATTGAGTAGATGGCCTCTTGAACGTTTACTCATTACGTTTTAGCAGTAACTTTATTGATCAACAGATTCAGTTTCAGCTGATTTTTAAAACTTCCAATAACCCAGGTAGTTCAATAAAGCATTGTTAACGAATAAGTAATATTTTAAGATTAGAGATTAGAGATGGTAATAAGGATTATGCAACTTCTGCATAATTATTTAATCAAAAAGCATTATTTGGTGTCTCTTTTGGTCCTCTTCTATGCTAGATTATAAAGATACAAATGTGAAAAATGTAGTAGTTGTGTCAAAATCTACTCAATTTAATAATATTAATAAAGATTAAAATGTTTCTTTATGTGTGGACTCATTAGCTCTAAGTGAAGTTTTAGATCTCTGTATGAATTTAGAGTCAGTGTAAGAAAGACTCCCGCAATCTGTGGTCTTGTTCAAAGTAACTTGCAAAATTATGATTTTTTTTCCCACTCTCACCATAAAGGGTTCCAGAAGAAATAGAAGAGGAAACCACACATTGCAGCTCAAGACTCACCTACTCTGTTATAGTTCCCTGATGACCTCCCCTAAAGGGTCAATTACACTTCCCACTGAACAACCCTTCCTTATATAATTCCCTTGGTTTTATTTTGCTTGTTCTTTAATCACAGGACTGAGATTATTTACTTACATTTCCTTATTAGAATATGATTTTCTTCAAGAGATATATTCTTCACAAGAATAAAGGTGATACATTTTTCACATTTGTATCTTTTTTTGCGTAGAAGAGGACCAAAAGAGACACCAAATAATGCTTTTTGATTAAATAATTATGCACAAGTTGCATAATCCTTATTACTATCTCTAATCTTAAAATATTACTGATTTGTTAACAATGTTTTATTGAACTATTGGACATTTTCTTTTTGAAGGTTGAAACTTTCTGAAGTTTACCAAATTATTTAAACTTGTACCTACCATTTTTGGAGTTAAAAGTCATACATAGGGTTCACTCATTCAAAAATCTGTATACATTTAAGGAGCACCTGCACTGTGGCAGCAGCTGTTCTAGGTACTGGGGATCCCATGAAGAACACAACTGATAAAGGTCCTGCTTTCATGTAGGTTACCTTCTGATCAATAATACATAATAAACAAATAAATTAAAATATGCAAAATAATGTCAATTATAAGTGGGAGGAAGAATAATAAATAAAGACAATGGAATACACAGGGTGCTATTATGTATTAGGATGATCAGGAAAGGTGTTCTGTGATAGAGCAGACAGATTCTTAATAAGCTTGTTCAGAAATAAGTAAATACATAGGAAAGACTGATAGATGAGTAGAATTAAACCAGACTAGGAAAAATGCTGGATACAACTTTTATTTTTGTAGCCTTTAGGACAATAGTGGACAAGCATACAAAAAAATAGCCTCCTCCCTCCAAAAAACAGACACATATGATGGACATTATATTGTTTTGCTTAGTATAACAATTTAGTCATTTACAAGAACAGGTAAAGTGAGTGTAATTGTTTATACAGCCTTTCGGTGGTCTCTGGTTTGCAGCATACATCTGCAAAAAACTAATGTCCTGTCTGACAAGAGACTACTGCATTTCTCATCGTGCCTACTACCACTACCAACAACCTCATGTGATTTGAAATAATATTGTAATTCCCATTAAAATGCATTTCTATATTCTAAAATGGCAGCATATATTTGCATTTTTTATTCACCAAAAAAAGTGCATATTAATTCGTTGACAGTAACTTTAAATTACATTTTAGTTTTTGTATTGAAACAGCATGGACAAAATAACAGAAGCTAGCAAACCAGAAAAGAAACTCTTTGTAATACAGAAAGGGAAAATAATGAGAATTGTTTGATTTTTTCTTTAATATAGATTATAATTTGGATTTAGAAAGACTTATTAATAAAGTATTTTTTCAGACAAGTTAGAAAACTGATTTCCTGTAAATCATTGGAAAAAATAAAAAATGAACGCTATAACTATAGCTTCTATCCATGCATTATGTCACCTATATGCCTAGGGAAGAAATAACTGATTAGGGCTCCTCAGAATGGATCATTAGTGAAGCAGAAGGCATGTGGCTAGAAAAGTAATTTAGTATTTATTCTGGTAGAATGTTTTCTTAATGCATGGTACAACCTAGGCAACACAATGAGAGCAATTTTGACTTTCGTATTATGAAAAGGGTAGGGAGCAAAACTTTAAGAGCTTCATTTTAGATTTTTTAAGCCCATGGTTATTCAGAAATAGTCTTTACCATAATTATTAAATAGAAAGAGAAATCCATTAGCTCTAACAAAAAGATAAGCTAAATCCAAACTGATTTTACAAACACAATTTACCTTAAATCCCGGAAGAACAAAGGCAATTTTGTTAGATACACTATCCTTTCCCTCAGGATTTTTTTTTAAATTGCTTCTTGTTTGACAGATAAACAGGGTCAAATGAAAAACAAAAAACAAAAACTTATTGACTTGTTTATTAGACATTCTCGTAACTGCAAAACAATAATATATGCTTAAAATGGAAACTGAATCACATCAGTTGTATTAAATGTCAATATACCTTTAGTATGGAAAAGTATTTACTAGGTTCCTAGGACATATTTATTTATTTTAAACGTTTTATGTAAAAAAAACTTTAGTATAAAGCTATCAATTCAGTTCAAGTCAAAGAAATAAGTCCATATTAAGTAACTACTTCTACAAAGCACAGTGCTAGATGAAATGTGAGATAGGAAGATAGTAGAACTTGACAGCTAGCCTCCAAAGGATCAGGATCTAGTGTGGGAGAAAGAAGTTTAAAGCAATTAACTATAAAGTAAGACATAATGTATTAAGTGCTGTAATATAGATACAACGTGACAGGAGGGTAGTGCAAAAGGAGGAATTAATTCCGGCTAGAGAAGGAAAAAGGTTCCTGGAAGTAGGTTTTGAGCAAGTTGTTTTGAAAAGTTCACATTGTGATACGGAAAGGAGGGAAGGAATCTGTGAGACATGAGGAGTTAATGTGTATAGTGAGGCTTGCGGAGCAGGTACTCTAGAGGCTAGAACACTGGGAGCTGGGAGAATGAAGCAGGAATTGAGGCCGGAATGGGTGGTTGAAGTTAATTAATGAAGGACACTACAGAGTTTCGAGTCTATTCTCTAAGTAGTAGGAATCCATAAAGGGTTTCCAAGCAGGGAGTGGCACAATCTGACCTGTGTTTGGGAAGGTAAGTTTGGTAGCAAAGAAAGGGATAGCTTGCAGCACCCAACACTTCAAATTAAAGGGATCATTTCACAAATTATTAACACTACAGCAAGAGGGCATGTAGTGTAGAACCACAGCTGTCACAAAGAAAATATAAAGGAAGGGAACATAGCAGTGAGATCTCATGACTGATGGGATGTAGGAGATGAAGTAACAATGGTCAAAAATGACTTTGGATAACAGAAGGATAATGATGAGATTAAAGATGATGTAGACAAAGAAGGCTTGGAAAAGTCAAGGTCAATATTTTTCATGTTTTTTGGAAAAGTCAAAAAATATTTTGACATGTAGCAAGTACTTAAAAATCTTCTAAAAGTTAAAATTTCCATGATTTAAGAGGTCATAAAGCTCATTGAATCCAGTGGTTCTTTATTGGCTGAACATTAAAAACAACTGAGGAGCAATATTTTAAAAATACTGATATCTGTAATCAGTTGCATGAGGTGTGGATTTGAGTGGTCTGACCAGATATTCTTTATTTGATTTGATTTGATTTGCTTGTGTGTTCCTTTTTAAGTTCCCCAAGTGATGTGAAAATGTAGCCAGGTTGGAAAAGTCTAAAATAATCTATATCCTTTAATTTGAAGATTATCCTGAAATTCAGTGAGATTTTGATATCTTTGAGAGGTTTTCATTTCTTGACATGTTATGCTTCTAGTTCTTCTCCAATATTTCTGACTTCCTTTCCTCTTTCTCTAGCCGCTCTTTTCACACATTTGTCCAATGAGTCCAATCAGTGAAGTGACAGGTATGGCTAGCCATATGTAGAAAGCTGAAACTGGATCACTTCCTTATACCTTATACAAAAATTAATTCAAGATGGATTAAAGACTTAAACATTAGACCTAAAACCATAAAAACCCTAGAAGAAAACCTAGGCATTACCATTCAGGACATAGGCATGGGCAAGGACTTCATGTCTAAAACACCAAAAACAATGGCAACAAAAGCCAAAATTGACAAATGAGATCTAATTAAACCAAAGAGTTTCTGCACAGCAAAAGAAACTACCATCAGAGTGAACAGGCAACCTACAAAATGGGAGAAAATTTTCACAACTTACTCATCTGACAAAGGGCTAATATCCAGAATCTACAATGAACTCAAACAAATTTACAAGAAAAAAACAAACAACCCCATCAGAAAGTGGGCGAAGGACATGAACAGACACTTCTCAAAAGAAGACATTTATGCAGCCAAAAAACACATGAAAAAATGCTCACCATCACTGGCCATCAGAGAAATGCAAATCAAAACCACAATGAGATACCATCTCACGCCAGTTAGAATGGCGATCATTAAAAAGTCAGGAAACAACAGGTGCTGGAGAGGATGTGGAGAAATAGGAACACTTTTACACTGTTGGTGGGACTGTAAACTAGTTCAACCATTGTGGAAGTCAGTGTGGCGATTCCTCAGGGATCTAGAACTGGAAATACCATTTGACCCAGCCATCCCATTACTGGGTATATACCCAAAGGACTATAAATCATGCTGCTATAAAGACACATGCACATGTATGTTTATTGTGGCACTATTCACAATAGCAAATACTTGGAACCAACCCAAATGTCCAACAACGATAGACTGGATTAAGAAAATGTGGCACATATACACCATGGAATACTATGCAGCCATAAAAAATGATGAGTTCATGTCCTTTGTAGGGACATGGATGAAATCGGAAATCATCATTCTCAGTAAACTATTGCAAGGACAAAAAACCAAACACCGCGTGTTCTCACTCATAGGTGGGAATTGAACAATGAGAACACATGGACACAGGAAGGGGAACATCACACTCTGGGGACTGTTGTGGGGTGGGGGGAGGGGGGAGGGATAGCATTAGGAGATAGACCTAATGCTAAATGATGAGTTAATGGGTGCAGCACACCAGCATGGCACATGTATACATATGTAACTAACCTGCACATTGTGCACGTGTACCCTAAAACTTAAAGTGTAATAATAATAAAATAAAAATAAAAAATAAAAAATAAGAAATTTTAAAAAAGAACATTATGGAAGGAATAAATGAAAGTGATTTAAAAAAAAGAAATTAGGAATACAATAGTAACTGGAACATGACTGCTGCTTATATTAAGTGCCTTTTCAGTTATCATTTTTCATGACTTTAACCATAATCTTTATGCCTAACTCTTAAAATGATGTCCCTAGTCTGGCTCTCTCTCCTAATTCCCAGTACCACATTTCAACTTGCTTCTTTGATATTTTATCCTGGAGGAGTTGCTGTCATACAAACTCAGTATTTCTAAATTAAAACTTACCTTTCTTCCAAAATTCATCACTAGTTCTACAAATACAAAAGGGACACCTAACATACATCTTCTTCATGCAAAATCATTCATCTTGTTATTCCCATTTAAATGAATTTGACTCATCTCTGCTTGTCACCTCTGATGTGAAACTCTCTCCTAGGCTATCTGTGGTCCCAAGCACAACACAAGTCTATTAGCTATTAATTACCGCTTTCATTTTTCTGAGGAAGCAATAGTCTCAACTCAGGACCACTTTCATCTTTTTTCACCTTTAGCTTTATTTCTTACTCATCACATAAGCACATATATCTAAAGTGGGAGAATTTTCCTTTGGCCAGGGGTTGGGGTTAGAAGGTGGGAGATGGGAAGGCATTTTCCTTCTTTTAAATTTTGATATTTTTTCTTTCCCTAAAAGTCACTATTTCTATTGTAATATTTGCCTCAAACACTGTATTAATAAATTTAGGCATGGGGCTTGCAAAAGCCAGAGACTGGCTATTTCTTTGCTTTACTAAAATCTCATCCTACAACAGTGATGAATATACTGCTTGGTTTGGAAAATTAAGGTGGAAATAACAGGAGAAAAAACGTCTGCTAATAATACAGTATTGTTTTCAGCTGTATTTTAACCTCTTTGTGCTTTACTTCTTCAATAATAAAATAAAGATAACTGTACCCATCTTTCATAGTTATAAAGATTAAATAATACAACACTCATTAAGTATTCTCATTTTTATCTTATCTGAATGTCATAGACTTCACCTTTAACATCAAATCAACTAATTGCTGTTTGTCACAAAAAGAATCAAGCAGAGAATACGCATGTTTAGGAAGAAAAATATCAGCTATGAGTAGAGTTGCCACAGGATTATCGTCCAGATGCGTTTTCTGCAATATTAGTGAAACATTACTCTCTTAGGGGCTGTGGAAGGGTTGCAGGTGATGCTGGGAAGCTAGATGTTCTAAAGCAATCCTAGAGTACTTGTCAGATGTCTTGATTAATTGCTGTTTTTGAAGCAGAAGTAAGAGCATCATATAACCGTGAACAAACACCAGACATCCAAATAAGCTCCCATCCAGTACAGCTCCACACCAGCCAAGGTACTCAGCTGTAAACTAGAGGTACTTGCTTGCCTTCTAAAGTCATCAATGAGCTTAGCCAACCAGCAAATGATAACAATAAACAACTAACCACGCATGAAACAAGAAATCAGAATTTTATACTTGTGTGCATGCTTAAGCCAGGAGAGATGCCAGTCATTGAGCTTTTTTTAAAAAAAAGAAAGTCTGTGGCAAAAACAAGATGGCTATTTAGAATCCCCTTCAAGACCTAGGGAAATGTACCCAGTGTCTTCCTAGCTCCACCAGTTTCTGCATATAGTGGAAAGAAGCTGTGGCTCCTGGAAGCCCCAGGAAATAAGCTACCTGCAATATGCAGAACAATTAACCTAAAGCAGATTCTGGCTGGTAAATGTGGGAGATGTGCCTTTGTTTGGTCGGGCAGAGACTTCCCTGATGTGCTCCTGTTAAGATTTTTCACACACATTTGAATTGCCTGCGTTCAGCTGCTCCCTCGGCAGAAGTATTCTAAAGGCCTCACTTCTGTCACCCTGAATGAGTAGCTGGGTTGAGAGGACTGAGAGGATTTATGTGGAGTGGCAATGAAGAGATACCCCCACCTGGGGAGTGGGGATAGGGTGTGTCTCTTCGTAGCTCCTCCACATTCTGCAGTTTGCTCGCAGTTCAATTATTTACTGAAAGTGAGTAACAAAATCATGTGTTTAGGCCTTTGATTAAAGAGAGGATAATGTTTTGTTAGATAAGTCAGCTGCAGAAATTCAGTCTGAATGTGGCTGCTGCCGCAGCTGAAAGGTTTTGATTTGGCTAATCACAGAGGTCTTTCTCAAACACTAACTAAGGACTCCAAGCAGAACAAATTCATTCCTGATGAAGTCTTGAAACCGACAACGTGGAATAATTTGAATCACAGACCTGTAAAATTTGATCAGGATGGAATTAAACAACTCTCCTGAAGTGATTTGGCAGCCTATTTTAACCAAGGCACTACAGTGACACTGGGTAGCCAATGGAGGGTCATTTTTATCTGTAATCTTGCTTGGATTTCTGCTTCCAAAAGGAATTCTGAGGCTCATACCTGGAGGTTGTATTTGCTTGCCTGAAATCAAACTTGAAGATATGGCACAATACTCACTCGCATGCTCTATTCACTACCATGTATGGCTTCATCATTTTCAAAAGTGTCCAGACCTCTCTGGGATCCACTTATGCTAGGACCATATCTTGGGGGGTGATGGTACATATATATATGTATTACCATCTGTGTGCAAAATAATTTCTTTTTATTTCTCCTACACTTTACATCTCATACATTTTAAAGGATATAAAGTACACATAGATGGAGAGAAAATAGGAAATTAGCATAAGATCATCAGCCCAACCTTGAACTACACTGGCCCCAAGGTAGAAATTCCCTTTGAGTGGAATCTCTTTTTTTTTTTTTTTGAGACGGAGTCTTGCTCTGTCACCCAGGCTGGAGTGCAGTGGCGCGATCTCAGCTTACTGCAAGCTCTGCCTCCCAGGTTCACGCCTCAGCCTCCGGAGTAGCTGGGACTACAGGCGCCCGCCACCACACCCAGCTAATTTTTTGTATTTTTAGTAGAGATGGGGTTTCACCGTGTTAGCCAGAATAGTCTTGATCTCATGACCTCGTGATCTGCCCGGCTCGGCCTCCGAAAGTGCTGGGATTACAGGCGTGAACCACCGCACCCAGCCCTTTGAGTGGAATCTTAATGAAATATATTGAGTCATTCACTTTTGTTTTCATAGTTTACTGGTCAGGCAATATTAGCTGGGCCTTCCGGGGACAGGGTAGATGAGAGGATAGAGTCTAAGTGGGAAGAGAGATTCCTCGAGTTCTACTCTAGATGCTGTAAATTCTGTCCTTGAATATAAGCAATTTGTACATTGTGATAAAAGACTGTCCTTTATCTTTGCAAGAAAATGTTAAAAATCATTATTAAACCATTTTACCACAAAAAGGTGCAACATTGAAAAAACATATTTTTAAATATTATGATCTACTTTCTTAGATATAGGCGTAATGAAGGAAACTTTCTGAGGATGGTACATAAGACAGAGCTCATCAAATTTTAGAAGGTGTATGTGGTGGTGGGATGAAGGGTCAAAATGGCAGCCGATTACAAAAGAAAAGAAGATCTAAAAAAATCAATATCCAAAATGGACAATAAAAAATAAAATTACTGAATTTCAAAGAAGGGAAAGTGAGTAGGAGGTTTAAGAGAATGATAAAATGAAGATGATCCAAAAATGTGGTATAAAAATTGTGCATTTTTGAAGCAAACATCATATTATATTTTACTGATAGACCTTACATGTTACTGATGCTTGGTGACAAGAGAAATGTTATTGCTAGAGCAAGGAGTCTGTGGGCGGCAAGCCACCCAGGCACCGAGGCGAGAGACCAAGGACATGAGCTGTTCCAGTATAATAAAATATAAAACAAGAATAGTTATACCAGATATAGATCTTAGATATGATTATATATGAATATCATTAATCATTAGCTGGTAGTAATTACTCTTTATCCCAATATTATAATAATCCTCGCTCTATAATCATAACCTAGGAAAAACCAGGCCACACAGAGATAGGAGCTGAGGGGACATAGTGAGGTGTGACCGGAAGACAAGAGTGAGAGCTTTCTGTTATGCCCGGACAGGGCCACCAGAGGGCTCCTTGGTCTGGCGGTGACGCCAGCATCTGGGAAGACGCCCGTTGTCAGGTGGACCGTGGTCTAGCGGTAGCGAAAAGTGTCAACGAAAACCACCCACTACTTAGCAGACCGGGAAAGGGAGTCTCCTTTTCCCTGGGGGAGCTTAGAGAAGACTCTGTTCCTTCACCTCTTGTGGAGGGCCTGATATCAGTTAGGCTTGCCGGCAGTTATCCGGAAGCCTAACCGTCTCCCTGTGATGCTGTACTTCAGGGGTCACACTCCTAGTCTGCCTTCATGTTCCATCCTGTACACCTGGCTCTGTCTTCTAGATAGCAGTAGAAAATTAGTGAAAGTACTAAAAGTCTCTGATATGCAGAAATATGGCATAAGCTGTCTTTCTCTTTGTCTCCTCTCTCTCTCTGCCTCGGCTGCCAGGCAGGGAAGGGCCCCCTGTCCAGTGGACACGTGACCCACGTGACCTTACCTATCATTGGAGATGACTCACACTCTTTACCCTGCCCCTTTTGCTTTGTATCCAATAAATAACAGCTCAGCCAGACATTCGGGGCCACTACTGGTCTCCATGCGTTGGTGGTAGTGGTCCCCCAGGCCCAGCTGTCTTTTCTTTTATCTCTTTGTCTTGTGTCTTTATTTCTACACTCTCTCATCGTCACACACGGGGAGAGACCCACCGACCCTGTGGGGCTGGTCCCTGCAGGAGTCAAACAAATCGCTGGCTTCTCACAGCAATGAGCAGGGTCTCTCACTTCAAGTTATTTATCCAGTGGCATTACTTCTTTGTGTTTTCTGAGGCATGCAGAGTGACATTGTGGGTAGAGGCCAGAGGGTGCTAAAGCCTGAAAGTGTGATATTTGCCTACAAATGCATATAAAAATGCATGTGCTTAATGTTTAAAACAGCTTTTAAATTCAAAGGAAATTCTTTTTAAACTAAGCTTTGCTCTTCAAAATGTTGTAAAAATTCCCAAGGTGGAAGGAGGTCCCCTTTTTAAAAATTTTCATTAAGCAATAACCCATTCCGATAATAAGCATCAAGAAAAGGAAATTACGTCTACTAACGTGACACATTTCCTTTAATATACATAACTTAGTTCCTTTTTTTTTTTTTGAAGATGCAGTGGCATAGGTAAAGAAATACAAACTTTTCCCTACCACAACTCTACCCTAAAGCTTAAAATATTTTTAAATGTCTCTGATGCATTTACTCAAAAATATATATTATTTATATTTTAAGCTACCCAGTCTATGGTATTCTGTAACAGCAGCCTAAACTAAGACATGATTATTCTTAACAAATCACAATGTTTCTTTGCTATAATTACATATATTATATACACTTCTTTCACAAACCATTGTTTGTGAAATATAAGGCTCATACAAGAGAGGCTGATTGAAGAAGTATGTATTGCTGAGTCACAACAGCAGAATACAAAAAAAATTTGGTCTCCTTTAGTGAATTCTAATGTCAACATTAATTTAAAGGAGAGAAGAATGCTCTTAATAAGTTTGGAAGCATTTATTTATTTGTGGTTTGTTGTGGCTTAAATGTTTGTATCACCGCCAAATTTATATGTTAAAATCCTAACCTACAATGAGATGTAATTAGGAGATGAAGCCTTTGGAAGGTGATTGGGCCATAAGGGTGGAGCCCTAATAAATGGGACTTGTGCCCTTATAGAAGAGACCTTGAGTGCTCACTCCCTCTCTCTTCACTATGTGAGGATACTGCAGGAAATCAGTCATCTGAAAATCAGGAAGAAGGCCTTCACTAGACACTGAATTTGCTAGCACCTTGATCTTGGACCTCCCAGCCTCTGGATGGTGAGAAATAAACATTTGCTGTTTGGCAGGGTGTGGTGGCTCACACCTGTAATCACAGCACTTTGGGAGGCCAAGGCAGGTGGATCACGAGGTCAGGAGTTCAAGACCAGCCTGGCCAACATAGTGAAACCCCGTCTCTACTCAAAATACAAAAATTAGCTGGGCATGGTGGCACGCACCTGTAATCAGCTACTCAGGAGGCTGAGGCAGGAAAATGGCTTGAATCTGGGAGGCGGAGGTTGTGGTGAGCGGAGATCACACCACTGCACTCCAGCCTGGGTAATAGAGGAAGACTCCATCTCAAAAAAAAAACAAAAAACAAAAAACAAGAAACAGTTTGTTGTTTAAGCCACCCAGTCTTTGGTATTCTGTTATATTAGCCTGAATTAAGTCCTGATTATTCTTAATAAATCACAATTTTCCCTTGCTATAAATTATTTTAAAATAAATTATATAAAAATGCACAGAAAATGAAGACCTTAATTAAAATAAATTGGAAGGCATTCCAAGTGCTATTAACATTAAGTGATAGGCACATTTTCTCTGATTTACCAGAACAAAAGGCAAGTCATTTGACATTTCCTTGGCCTTAAAATATCCACCTGGAAATGGAGATGCTAATTTTAATGTAATTCAGATAACTGGTAACATGTATAACTAATATAAATGCTTATAACGTATTGTCCTGCATATACATTATTATGACAAATGTTAAAAGAGAATATTTTGTTTTTCTGATATTCTCATGTTGATTCCAGAGATAAAGACATACTGTTTAATAGGAAGAATTTGGATCCTTGGGAAAACAACCAGTAAAGATTCTGACAAATATCTATAGACTTCCCACATTATTTACAAGTTGACTATAGACTCCATCACTGCCTTCAAGTATGATAAAATTGCTAATTTCATGGGGTATGTCTAAGCTGTTTTCTTTGGTTTCTCTGAGGTACTTTTTAAATGTTTATTGGGGCTATCTTAAAACTATCTTCCTTTGATTCTTCTGAAGTTGCATTTTAAAGTTTTGCTTCCCAGTGACTCATGCTTTCTTCATTTCCTGTTTCAGCTTCTCTTCTGCTGTCTGCTCCATAAATGGGGCCCTCTGCCAAGTTTCTGTTCCCTTTCTATGTTTTCTCTCTTATACATTGTATATACCTCTATGGCTTTAAATGTTGCTACTAAGTTAAAGATTTCTCAATTCATTTATTTGGCAGCAGATCTCTCTTGGTTCCAGTTAAAATTTCAGCTCCCCATCCGTAAGCTTTACATGTGCATCCTGTGTAATATTTCTGGCTTCCAGCCTGTTCTGATCATGTTGGGCTTGGAGAATATCTTTTCCTTGGTGAATTTGCTTCCTGATTCTCCCCACTGAATAGCAACCACATCTCTAATTCAAACCTCTCGGCTCCAGATCAGTACATTCAATATTCAACTGATTCTTTAATAATTACACATTAACACAAAAAAGTTACAGCAGTTCAACTTACCATACACAGGGTTCTTGATTTACCACTCTTCAATCTGATTATTTTCTGGTGTCCTTTGCCTCAGTGAATTATATCACTCTCTATATTGTTTCACAAATTAGAAACACGGGCGTTATCTTTGACTTATCCACATGTGCAATACAATACAACCATCACCACTGATTTAATCAAAGCTACCTTAATGTTTCCCCCATATTATCACAAAGCTTAACAATTCTCTTCATATAAGCACTTATTTTCTTCTCTCCTCTGCTTTCTTTACTGCAACTACACTCAGTCTCCATTTCCTTTCTCTTCATTTATCTGAAATTCTACTCATTCTTAAAATCTCAGTTTATGGTCCAATTCTTCAAAAGTTTCCATGATTTCTACTGGCCGTCAAATTTTATTTTAATTTATAAAGTAGCAATATCTTGGAAAGCTAATGTGCTTTCATTTAGACCCATTTCACAGATGAGAAATTTAAGGCTCAAAAGGAGATGTCATATGCCTGAAGTCCCCTAGCTACTCAGTAACAGAGCAGGGGTTTGAAAACAAGTTTATGTCACTTAAAATTCAGCCTGGTCTGCAATATTACCTCCCACAATGTTCAATCTTGTCTCTAATGTTTTAGTGTTATTACTATGGTACTGTTTTTGTGTTTCCATTGTTTCATATTCTCATCTGGAGTAGAAACTCCCAGAGAGAGGAACATTGCTTCATTTGATCATTTAACAAATGCTTTTGTCTATTATATACCTGACATTACACTAGGACCTAGGAATACAGAGCTAACATGTCAAATTTAACAATAACTAATTGTCTCCATGATAAAAGATACTGTTTGGCAGGTCTAAATAATTACTAATAAACCCCTAATATTCTCTATTTTAATGTTGACTATTAAAAATCTGCATCAGATGTAGCTTTTTATAAAGCCAGTTATAGAAATCTTGAAAAAGTGTTTTGGGATATAATTCTGATTTGGAAGATATAAATAAATTCTTTTTAAAAATATCCTGATGAAATACTCAGAGGTACAGTCAATTTTTATATACCATTTAAGGTATTATGTAAGGTTCAACATAGATGACATGTTTAACAGTACATATTATAGAAATTCACAGACTGAGTTCAGAAGTGATTAAATAGATATCAATATTTGTGACATAGGCATAGCTTTCTGGTGATTAATAGGTGGGTAGTGGGTTCAATGACTGAAATGTTCAATAAAAACCACTACTGTTAAATCTAGTAAAACCATGAAGGTGTAATATGGCCTGCTGGGAATTCTGAATGACCTAAGCGCCTCCTCCTTAACTCATTGCCCACAGGATACTGGGACAGAACAGATGGAGTCGATCTAAGTATTAGGATGCAGTAAGGGCTGTAAATGAGTCCAGACTAGTTGATATTTCTGGGACTGTGAATATGCCTGGGAATCTCAGTGTATTCTCAACGGCCAAATCATCCATATTTCGTGAATTTTCATTATGTTAAAAAAGTAGTCAGTACATTCAGAGGCGTTAGCGTTTCTATGCTCTTGCTCTGTCATTAGTGGGCAGCCTATCTAGGGGCGATCTGCCTGTCTAGGACACAACTGTTAATTGATTGTGCCATATGTGTTAGACCATAATGTATATATACCTAAATTAGTCAGGGTGTTTGGGAAATGTTTTGCCTGGAGTGATCAGTAAGTTCTGGCTTGGCCTGGTGTTGTTTATGCCTTTGTATTTTGTTGTTGTTGGGAGAGGTAGCTCAAGGGAGGCCATTTCCTATTGAAAGTGCATGTCAGGATGGAGGTGAGGGTGAGTGCACTTGCTGGTGTCTACTAGGGATCCACTTTTGCCACATAAGCAATATCCCTTACATTGCGCCACTCTGGTCATGTTGAGAAATTGCTCAATTTCTGTGACGAAAAAGGGATCTGCACGCTTACAGCCAGTCTCTATCCCAGAATATCTGAAGGTAAAAATGAGAGGTGAGGGCCACCTCAGGGATTAGCTACCATGGAAGTTCTCTCAGGCTGAATTCACTCTGAGCTGTTGGTGATCTACTGAGTGGGGGGTTCATCTTCACTGTCTTCTTTGTTATTTTCGCAGACTCCCAACTTCCTACAACTCCTCCTTTTTCTGAGTGACTCCTGACTTTTGCGATCACAACAACTATTCTCTCCTATCTTTGTGCTATTTTGTAGACAGACTGTGAGTGAGCACAGCTAACTTGTGAGCCTAGTGTAACCTTAGGAATCAAACTTCCTGCCTTTAAGTTCCTGTTTCACTTTTCACTAATGTAGCTTCAGATCTTTCAGAAGTAAAATGAGATGATACTAGTACGTGCTGTAAGGACTAATTAAAGTGCATGCAAAGCACTTAGCATTACACATAGAAGAAAGTTAGCTTCCAGTCATTGAAAGAAATTATGGTTTCTTTTTTGTTATTTAGAAGAAATCTTTAACGTGATTTGAAAGTATGATTTGGGTATGATTTTCACACAAAAAGGGGAATTTGTGATCATTTCCTGTCCATCATCTAGCTAAAAAACACCCTAGAGGTTTACAAAGTACTCTAGGAGGGAATGGAATGTATCACAATGAGAGTGATATTTAGATTGAGTCTTGGGTGATGAACAAGTATATGTCAGATTAAAGAGATAGGGCAGGAACATAGAAAAATAATAAATAGTATTAAGAGATAAGGCAGAAACAAAGAAAAATAATAATTAGTATGTGGAGGTAAGAGTGAATTTTGTTCTGTCTAGGAACTAAATCTCAGAAATGTAGAAATAGATTTATGAATGAAAGAACAAACTGAGGTAGGAAAGATATTGCCCCATATCAGTTGGGAGTCAGATAATGGAGGATTTGTCAAGGCAAATCAAGTAGGGCTGAATTTTTCAGAAGGTTGATGGTTGTTAAAAGCAAAGCATAGGTATAATCAGCTTTGTCTTTGTATCTGCCTTTATGCGAGAATAGATTGTGGGGTCAGGAAGACCATCATAAAAAATCTTGTCATTATTCAGGTGAAAAATTATAGCATCATGAACTATAACAGTGGCAAAGTGACTAGAGAAAAATCTATATGTTTAGGAGGTATTAAAAGTTTTAGTGAATGGTATTTCATTATTTGTAAAGACTGAAGAAAATAGACGGCTCTCAATTTTGGATGGGTGGATGAGTATGCCATTTAAGATAGAAACATTAAAAGAAGGAAAGGGATAGAAATGGGGTAAAATATTTAGCTTTGAATAAGTTGCATTTGCCAATAGGCAGTCATTTCTATGTGTCTTGAAGTGAGGAGACTGGTCTGCACTGAACGATCAGATTGTAAAGATATAGGTATAAAGAGGCCACCACTAAAACCATACAAATGGAAGAGATTGCCCATAGAGAATATATAGCATGAGAAGAGGTGAAAGAGAGTAGCTTACCTGGATTTAGCGCCCAGCAGTGAACCCTGTATGTGGTTGATATTCATCAAGTCCAAAAATAAACTTTGATAAAAAATGAATAAATCTGTTCGATTTTAGGGGTCTTCTCAGAGCAAGATGGAGTTTTGTATATTAAAATGTTTAGTTTGGTGTCAGCGTCTGATCTGATTTGGTCTATCTCTGCAATGTAGAAATTGGCTCATGATGGCCTGTCTCCTTGCAATGGCTTTAAGGGAAGGGCACTGTGACACTTTCCTTGTAAATTGGGCCACAGGATTCCAACAACAGATACCACTAGAAGTTGCCATTCAGAGAAAAAAATGTCCTGTTAAAAATATAGATTTACCTTGGAGATGTTGCAGGTTTGGCTTCACATCACCACAATAAAGTGAGTCACACAAATTTTCTGGTTTTCTAGTGCATATAAAAGTTATGTGTACACTACTTTTACTTAATAGACTATCCTGTGGTCTGGGGGTCCCCAACCCCTGGGCCTCGGACAGGTACCAGTCAGTGGCCTGTTAGGAACTGGGCTGCACATCAGGAGGTGAGCAGCAGACAAGCAAGCATTACCATCTGGGCTCTGCCTCCTGTCAGATCAGTAATGGCATTAGATTCTCATAGGAGCATAAACCTATTGTGAACTGTGCATTCGAGGGATCTAGGTTGTGCACTCCTTATGATAATCTAATGCCTCATATTCTGAGGTGAAACAGTTTCATCACCACCCTACCATCCACCACTCCCCACCCCTGTCCGTGAAAAAAACTGTCTTCCCTGAAACTAGTCCCTGGTGCCAAAAAGGTTAGAGACCACTGCTGTAGTCTATTACGTGTGAAATAGCATTATGTCTTTAAAAATGTGTATACCTTAATTTAAAAATACTGTGCTGAAAATGCTAATGATTATCTGAGCCTTCTGCGAGTCCTAATCTTTTACTTGGTGTGGGAGCCAGGGGAGGTCTTTACTCTGTGTTAATGACTTCTGATTCATCAGGGTGGTGGGTCCTGAAGGTTGGTTGTGGCTGTGGCAATTTCTTAAAATAAGGTAACAATAAATTTTGCCACATTTGACTCTTCCTTTCATGAACTATTTCTCATTAGCATGTGATGTAGCTTGGTAGCATTTTACCCAACAGTAGAACTTCTAAATTTGAAATTCAGAGTCAATCCTCTCTAAACCTGCCACTGCTTTATTGGCTAAATTTAAATAATAATCCAAATCCTTTGTTGTCATTTCAACAATGTTCCCAGTATCTTCACTGGGAGTAGACTGCATCTTTGCTTTCTTTGCTCATCCATAAGAAGCAACTTCTCTTCTGTTAAAATATTATCAGAAGATTGTAGCAATTCAGTCACATCTTCAGGCCCCACTTTTAATTCTATTTCTTTTGTTATTTTCACCACATTTGCACTTACTTCCTCCATTCAAGTCTTGAACCCCTCAAAATCATTCATGAAAGTTTAAATCAACTTCTTTCAAACCCCTATTAATGCTGATAATTTGACTTCCTATGAATCATGAATGTTCTTAATGACATCTAGAATGGTGAATCCTTTCCAGAAAGTTTTCAATTTGCTTTGCCCAAAGCCATCAGAGGAATCACTGTCTATGGAAGCTATAGGTTTACAAAATGTATTTCTTAACTAATAAAACTTGAAAGTCAAAATTACTGTTTGATTCACAGACTGTGGAACAGCTGTTGTGTTAGCAGCATGAAAACATTAATCTTGTACATCTCCATCAGAGCTCTTTGGTGACAAGATGAATTGTTAATGAGCAGTAATATGTATGACTTTTGAGACAAGGTCTTGTTCTGCTGCCCGGGTTGGAATACAATGACAAGATCACAACTCACTGCAGCCTCAAACTCCTGAGCTCAACCCATCGTCCTGTCTCATCCTGCCAAGTAGTTGGGACTACAGGCATGTGTCACTATGCCTAGCTAAATTTTAAAATTTTTCTTCTAGGGAAGGAGTCTCATTATGTTGCTCAGGCTGATCTTGAACTCCTTGGCTCAAATGATCCTCCCATGTCAGCCTCCTAAAATGCTATGATTATAGGTGTCAGCAGTAATATTTTGAAAGAATTTTTCACCCCTGAGCAGTAGTTCTCAATAGTGGGCTAAAAAAATACTAGAAATCAAATCCAGCAGCATATCAAAAAGCTTATCCAACATGATCAAGTTGGCTTCATCCCAGGGATGCAAGGCTGGTTCCACATACACAAATCAATAAACATAATCCATCACATAAACATAACCAATGACAAAAACCACATGATTATCTCCATAGTTGCAGAAAAGGCCTTCAACAAAATTCAACACCCCTTCATGCTAAAAACTCTCAATAAACTAGGTATTGATGGAAGGTATCTCAAAATAATAAGAGCTATTTATGACAAACCCACAGCCAATATCATACTGAATGGGCAAAAACTGGAAACATTCCCTTTGAAAACTGGCACAAGACAGGGATGCCCTCTCTCACCACTCATATTCAACGTAGTATTGGAAGTTCTGGCCAGGGCAATCAGGCAAGAGAAAGAAATAAAAGGTATTCAAATAGGAAGAGAGGAAGTCCAATTGTTTCTGTTTGCAGATGACATGATTGTATATTTAGAAAACCCCATCGTCTCAGCCCAAAATCTCCTTAAGCTGATAAGCAACTTCAGCAAAGTCTCAGGATACAAAATCAATGTGCAAAAATCACAAGTATTCCTATACACCAATAATAGAGAGCCAAATCATGAGTGAACTCCCATTCACAATTGCTACAAAGAGAATAAAATACCTAGGAATCCAACTTACAAGGGATGTGAAGGATCTCTTTGAGGAGAACTACAAAGCACTGCTCAAGGAAATAAGAGAGGGCACAAACAAATGGAAAAACATTCCATGCTCATGGATAGGAAGAATCAATATCGTGAAAATGGCCATACTGCCCAAAATAATTTATAGATTCAATGGTATCCCTATCAAGATACCATTGACTTTCTTCACAGAATTAGAAAAAACTTCTTTAAATTTCATATGGAACCAAAAAAGAGCCTGCATTGCCAAGACAATCCTAAGCCAAAAGAACAAAGCTGGACGCATCACACTACCTGACTTCAAACTATGCTACAAGGCTACAGTAACCAAAAGAGGATGGTACTGGTACCAAAACAGATATATAGACCAATGTAACAGAACAGAGGCTTCAGAAATAACACCACACGTCTGCAACCATCTGATCTTTGACAAACCTGGCAAAAACAAGAAATGGGGAAAGGATTTCCTGTTTAAAAAATGGAGTTGGGAAAACTGGCTAGCCATATGCAGAAAACTGAAACTGGACCCCTTCCTTACACCTTATGTAAAAATTAACTCAAGATGGATTACAGACTTAAACATAAGACCTAAAACCATAAAATCCCTAGAAGAAAACCTAGGCAACCAACCTTCCTTCCTTCCTTCCCCTTCCTTCCTTCCCCTTCCTTCCTTCCTTCCTTCCTTCCTTCCTTCCTTCCTTCCTTCCTTCCTTCCGACGGTCTCCCTCTGTTGCCGAGGCTGGACAGTACTGCTGTGATCTCCGCTCGCTGCAACCTCCCTGCCTCGGGCTCCCATGATTCTCCTGCCTCTGCCTGCCGAGTGCCTGGGATTGCAGGCACGCGCCGCCATGCCTGACTGGTTTTTGTATTTTTGGTGGAGACGGGGTTTCACCGTGTTGGCTGGGCTGGTCTCCAGCTCCTGACCTGGAGTGATCTGCCTGCCTCGGCCTCCCAAGGTGCCAGGATTGCAGACAGTCTCACTCACTCAGTGCTCAATGTTGCCCAGGCTGGAGTGCAGTGGCATGATCTCGGCTCGCTACAACCTCCACCTCCCAGCCGCCTGCCTTGGCCTCCCAAAATGCTAAGATTATAGCCTCTGCCCAGCCGCCACCCTGTCTAGGAAGTGAGGAGCGTCTCTGCCTGGCTGCCCATCGTCTGGGATGTGAGGAGCCCCTCTGCCCGGCCACCCCGTCTGGGAAGTGAGGAGCACCTCTGCCCGGCCGCCCCATCTGGGAAGTGAGGAGCACCTCTGCCTGGCAGCTGCCCCGTCTGGAAAGTGAGGAGCGCCTCTGCCCGGCCCCTCCGTCTGGGAGGTGAGCAGCACCTCTGCCCAGCCACCCCGTCTGGGAGGTGAGGAGCGCCTCTGCCCGGCTGCCCCGTCTGGGAGGTGAGGAGCGTCTCTGCCCAGCCGCCCCGTCTGGGAGGTGTGGAGCGCCTCTGCCTGGCCGCTGTGCAATCTTCCAAGTGTGAAGTGACAGCCTTTCTGCAGGTGTACCCAACAGCTCCGAAGAGACAGCGACCATCGAGAATGGGCCATGATGACGATGGCGGTTTTGTCGAAAAGAAAAGGGGGAAGTGTGGGGAAAAGAAAGAGAGATCAGATTGTTACTGTGTCTGTGTAGAAAGAAGTAGACATAGGAGACTCCCTTTTGTTCTGTACTAAGAAAAATTCTTCTGCCGTGGGATGCTGTTAATCTATAACCTTATCCCCAACCCCATGCTCTCTGAAACATGTGCTGTGTCAACTCAGGGTTAAATGGATTAAGGGCGGTGCAAGATGTGCTTTGTTAAACAGATGCTTGAAGGCAGCATGCTCGTTAAGAGTCATCACCACTCCCTAATCTCAAGTACCCAGGGACACAAACACTGTGGAAGGCTGCAGGGACCTCTGCCTAGGAAAACCAGAGACCTTTGTTCACGTGTTTATCTGCTGACCTTCTCTCCACTATTATCCTATGAGCCTGCCACATCCCCCTCCTCTCCGAGAAACACCCAAGAATGATCAATAAATACTAAAAAAAAGAAAAAAAGAAAAAAAAGAAAACCTAGGCAATACCATTCATGACATAGACATGACCAAAGACTTCATGATTAAAACACCAAAAGCAATGGTAACAAAAGCCAAAATTGACAAATGGGATCTAATTAAACTAAAGAGCTTCTGCACAACAAAAGAAATTATCATCAGAGTGAACAAGCAACTTACAGAATGGGAGAAAATTTTTGCAATCTATCCATCTGACAAAGGGCTAATAACCAGAATCTACAAGGAACTTAAACAAATTTACAAGAAAAAAACAACCCCATCAAAAAGTGGGTGAAGGATATGAACAGACGCTTCTCAAAAGAAGATGTTTATGTGGCCAACAAACATATGAAAAAGGCTCATCATCACTGGTCATTAGAGAAATGCAAATTAAAGCCACAATGAGATACCTTCTGATGCCAGTTAGAATGGCGATCATGAAAAAGTCAGGAAACAACAGATGCTGGAGAGGATGTGGAGAAATAGGAACACTTTTACACTGTTGGTGGGAGTGTAAATTAGTTCAACCATTGTGGAAGATGGTATGGTGATTCCTCAAGGATCTAGAACCAGAAATACCATTTGACCCAGCAAGCCCATTACTGGGTATATACCCAAAGGATTATAAATCATTCTGCTATAAAGACACATGCACATGTATGTTTATTGCGGCACTGTTCACAATAGCAAAGACTTGGAACCAACTCAAATGCCCATTAATGATAGAGTGGATAAAGAAAATATGCCACATGTACACCATGGAGTACTATGCAGCCGTAAAAAAAGGATGTGTTCATGTCCTTTGCAGGGAGATGGATGAAGCTGGAAACTATCATTCTCAGGAAACACAAGAACAGAAAACCAAACACTCCATGTTCTCACTCATAAGTGGGAGTTTAACAATGAGAACACATGGACACAGGGAGGTGAACATCACACACCAGGGCCGCTTGGAGGGTTGGGGCCTAGGGGAGGGATAGCATTAGGAGAAATACCTAATGTAGATGACAGGTTGATGAGTGCAGCAAACCACCATGGCACGTGTATACCTATATAACAAACCTACACGTTCTGCACATGTATCCCAGAAGTTAAAGTATAATTTAAAAAAAATTAAAAAAATATTTAGTAAACTGGCTGGGCACAGTGGTTTATACCTGTAATCCCAGCACTTTGGAAGAAGGTCGAGGCCAGCAGATTGCTGGAGCCCAGGAGTTCGAGCCTGGGCAACATGGTAAAACCTCATCTCTACAAAAAAATACAAAAATTAGCTGAGTATGGTGATATGTGCCTGTAGTCTGAGCTACTCTGAAGGCTGAGGTAGGAGGATTACAGAGGTAGCAGTGAGCCAAGATCACACCACTACACTCTAGCCTGGGCAACAGAGCAAGACCTAGTTTCAAAGAAAGAAAGAAAGAAATTAGTGAACCATGCTGTAAACAGATGTGCTGTAAGCAGATGTTCTGGCAACCAGACTTTGGTGCTCCATTTATAGAGCACAGGCAGAGTAGATGTAGCATCATTCTCAAGGGCCATAGGATTTTTAGAATGGTAACTGAGCACTGGCTTCAACTTTAAGTCACCAGCTGCATTTGATCCTAACAAGAAAGCCTGTTTTTTCAAACTTCGAAGCCAGGCATTGATTTTTCCTCTCTAACGATTAAAGTCCTGGATAGCAACTTCTATCAATAGAATACTATTATACCTACATTGTAAAGCTGTTGTTTTGTATAGCTACCTTCATCAATTATTTTAGTAAGAGCTTCTGGATAACTTGCTGCAGCTTGTATATCTGTACTTGTTACTTCATCTTGCACTTGTGTATTAGAGAGATGGCTCTTTTCCTAAACCAACCTCTGCTATCTTCCATCTTTTCTTCGGCAGCTTCCTCACCTCTTTTATAGAGTTGAAGAGAGTTAGGGCCTTGTGTTGGATTAGGCTTTGACTTAAGGGAATGTTGTGGCTGGTTTGATCTTCTGTCCAGACCACACACACTTTCTTCCTATACTCAATAAAGCTGTTTTGCTTTCTTATCATTTATGTGTTCACTGAAGTAGCACTTTTAATTTCCTTCAGTAAATTTTCCTTTGCATTCATAACTTGGCTAATTGTTTGGTGTGTGAGACCTAGCTTTCAGCTTATCTTGGCTTTTGACATGCCTTCCTCACGCAGTTTAATCATTTGTAGCTTTTGATTTAGAGTGAAACACCTGAAACTCTTCTTTTCACTTCCACACTCAGAATTCATTGTAGGGTTATTAACTGGCCTAATTTCAATATTGTTGTGGATCAGGGAATAGTGAAGCCAGAGTAGAGGAACAAAAGCTGGGGAACAACCGGTAAGTGGAGCAGTAAGAATATATACCACATCACAACATTTATCAACTAAGCTTGCTCTCTTACATGGTGCAGTTTTTGGTGCCTCAAAACAATTAGAATAGTTACATCAATGATCACTGATCACAAATCACCATAACAAATATAATGATAAGTTTGAAATATTGCAAGAATTGCCAAAATTTGATATAGAAACATGAAGTGAGTATATACTATTGGAAAAATGGTGCCCACAGTTTTATTCCATACAGGGTTGTCACCCACCTTCAATTTGAAAAATAATTCAGTATCTCACAATGCAATAAAATGAAGTGGAACAAAATCAGATATGCCTGTAATAAGCTTATAATTGACTTATTATAAACCTTCATAGGAGCTTAAGGAATACAAGGATGCATGAGAAAATTTTTTTTTTTTGAATATGGAATTGGTATGGAAAAAAAGTAGAAAGAAAAAATAATTCAAAAATTAATGAAAAGAGAAGAAAATTAAATTATGTGAGACAGAGATGAAAAGGTAAATAGGTCCCTTAGACCTGAAATAAATATTAATGATTGCATTTGAGGCTATTCATCTTCTAGTTTTATTGATACCATTATCATAACAACAAATCTTTCTTTAGTTCAAATCCAGTGCTTTATTATACATTAATTTTAATCACAATTTGTATTTCCTACAGATTAAAGTATTTTAAAATATTAGAAATTAATTCATTTTAAAATGCTGTCAGGTTTTATATGTCATTCCAGGAAATGTGTGGCCTCTTGGTTATCCCACCAGGGATAATCACACCCTTCCTATATGAGTGTTTGTTTTCTGACTTGACTCCATGCAGCAGAAGACCTTCTGCAAGGAACAGTCTAACCCTAAAGCATGGATAAGCAGTGTGTTCTAAGACATGTTGCCCACTGAAGGTAGGTTTTTCTCACTAAAATGACCTACTCAGGATCTCTCAGACTCTCAGGTGCTCTGAAGTATAGTTTTGAAATAGTAGGTGACATGCTGCTGCTCATTGTGTTTTCACACAATGCAGCCCTCGATCATGTTGTCACTTCACACTAACAGACTCAGATGGAGAATACGATGACTTTTGCTGTGTTCTCAGAAATGAACAAAGACAATCACTCTAGGAGAGTCAGATCTTGAATTTTCTAACCTGATTGAGCAATATTTCACCCGGCTGCAAAGCTACCACATGCTACACACTTTCCAACTGCCTTTAGACTTGCTAAATGCATTTACAGAGTAGATCGAGCAGTAGAAAAAATATGGTAGATGAAACGAAGTCTTTTTTACACTGACCTTTTATTATTGTGTTATAAAAAACCCAATCTCAAAATAGATTGAGGTAGATTTATCTTTTAATGAAAATCGCCAGGAGGTTTGAAGTCTTATCTTATTCTCATGCTCCAGTGCAGGACTCCTGTGCAGAGCTGACCTTGCAGTGCCATCCTAGAGGGAGCTATAATAATTACTGTGGACTGACTTCCTTCATTTCAAAAGGTACACTTAAAAGAGACAATGAAGTCACCATGCCTCCTTTAAGGTTCCATTGTCCAAGGTTGTGCCTGTCAGCTTTTCCGGAGAGGAAAGGACAGAAAAGTTCGGGGAGATTGTCTGCAGCAGAAAAGAGCAAGCTCTCAGGACATTATTAGAAAGGTGAACTTAACTGCTCCAGGGGCCACCTGTAGCACTGAGGTGGTGGCTTCAGTGGTTATGTTAACTGAAGGTTAGAGGTTGGGCTGGTCTGTCTGTATCTGAGACCTCAGACCACATTCCAGCTGCCAGGACACTGAACAGAACCCTGATGCCGCAGCTGCCAAGGCTCAGTACTACAGAGCACTGCAAATGCTTCTTCCTGCTGTCACTGCAGCCTCGCCACATCTGAAATGGGCTCTCAGAAACCTATTTAGTATGAGAATAATTTTACCAATTGCTTCTTGTCTTTGTTTTTCTTTTTACAGAAACCAGTGGGGAAATAATAATTTTGTGCTTCTTTTTGTTTTTAGTCCTTTCCTACAGAAATTTCAAATGTCATAACAGATAAGAGGGTGGAGTTAGTGTTGGGAGGAATGAACATCGAGGTAAGAAAGAAAAGTAGACAAGGGAATAGTATTTAAGAAAAGATTGTTGTCAGTCAGCATTTCCACAAATATCTGTAAAAAGATCACACAAGGGAAATACAATAATGAGAATTTAATGTCAAAATAATTGTAATTTTATGCCTAAATGAGTCAACATGACAGAAGATTCTCTTAATCTTAATTAGAAATAGGTGGGGGCATTTCAGTTTTTTCCCACAAGCTGCATAGCTCCTGGCATAATCACTTTCCAAAACAATAGATAATAGAAAGACATGACTGCCGCATCATATGTTGTGGAGAACATAAACAGCATTGTGCTGATTTCTTAACTCCCTGAACTGGAGCAGCATCTCAATCTAGCTGGTAGTAATTAAAATTTCATCTATTGGAATGGAAGGTTTTACTTTTTACGTGTGTCATTGTATAATCACCTTACTGTGAATGAATTCCACGTGCAAATGGAAAAGTAAGCTTAAAGAACTGTTTTGTGTAAGTGCTTTTTATCCATACTCTTAAGTGAAAGTCTTAATGAAATTGTATGCTGCTTAGCTTTTTAAAGATTTTTGTAAATTGGTGACACAAATATATCTGCAATATAGATATGCATATCTAGGACTGACTTATTATGCTAAAATCTACCCCCTATCTCTTCTGCTGCCTTACTTCTTTTAATGATTTACATAACCACTTAGAATCCAGCCAGGGATGCCTGAATACGCTTGATTAAATTTTAACTGTTCTTCACTCACCAGAAACTTTGTCAGACTCTCCCTCAAAACCTACTGGAGCCTCCCTGAAAATGAATCCTGTCTGAACAAAAAGTTTCTCAGAAAACATTAAAAAGAAATTTTCATTTGTCTTTCTTACCTTTTATTTTTCCTTACTCCACGACACCACTCTAACTTAAATTCAGTTGTGCCATGGAGATTATGTTCATAACTGGACCTGATTGAAAATGTTTACATGTATCCACGTTACTTGAAAACACAGGGAGAGCTTTTATAGTAAAAACTTAAGAACCATAATAATATAATTAAAGTTAGAAAAGAAACCAGCCAAAACCATCAGTGTGGACACTGGCTTGTATACATGTGTAAGCTGTGAAACGCAGCACACTTTCTGCCAATCTGAGAAGCATACTTCTCTTCTATCCTTTAGTAGAACACCTGGTAAAAAAGTTAGAAGATTTCTATGTCGAAAAGGTCTTTAGAGAAGCATATCTGACATTATGAAAAAAGAGAAAATAGGCTGTGCTAAGATAACCAAAATTTATTTTGCCTTATTTGTGTGGTGAAGTTCTGGAACCTAAGACCAGAAATTCTGTATTTGCTATTTATTGTTTTGTTTGATAAGGTGACTCATGATAAGTCAAACTGACTAGTTGGTACCATGAGGCCATTATAACCCTACATTAAAAGAATGAACAAGTGAATAAATTAATGATTCTTTGAATTTAACTTATGGTTGTGATCACAGTGTCAGAAATTTTTGAAAATACCAAGGGTGAGCCCAACATTTTTTAATTGAAAGCCTTAGATACATTTGGAATGAATGTTACCCTGAATTTCAATGTATAAAATTAGTAAGTTTAGTCACGGAGAATGGGCTTGTTGAATTAGATATGTTTTCCACTTTAATCCCTTTATCAACTTTCAAAATTATGGACTTGAATATCATGGTTGTCCTGAGTCTTAAAATGTTTTGAAAATTTTTCTTTCTCTCAAAAACTAGTTTTTGAGCACCTATTATATATCAGATAATGTTTAAAATGCCAAGGATAATGCAGAGACTAAGATCAAGACTTCCTGCCTTCTCAAAACTAACATTCTAGTAAAGGAAAATAGCCAATGAATAAGAAGTAAGTAATGTATAGATATCCAATAGTGGTGAGTGTTAGGGGAAAAAATAAAGCAAGAAAGGGAGGTGTGTTTAACTTTAATATAATGTAGCTAGGAAAGCCCACTGAGAATGTGAAGTATGAGGGAGGAAGATGAAGAAGAAGTGAGCCCTGAGATATCCACGAGTAGAAGGAACACTGAGGAGAGAGTGCATCAGGACAAAGGCTCTGAGGCAGAACCGTGACTGACATGTCAGAACAGCAGGGAAACCAGTGGACTGGAGGGGAAGGAGAAGAGCAGCATGTGAGTGAGTCAGAGTGCTGCAAATTCTGTTGGACCAATCTTAGGACTGAATTTATGTCTGGGTGAGGTGAGAAAGGGGATAATTTACCTTAAAAATTTTCACTACTTTGATATATACATTTTCTGTTAATATTAAGATTCATTTGACAGCTACTCTTTCGAGCATTTCAAAACAAGACTAATCCCAGAAGCTTCAGCTTCCTCCCTGAGCCAAGAACGAGGGGTTTTATTTGTCACATAACAGTCCATACTGTCAAAATGCATTGAGGAGTATGAACATTTGGTGAAGAGCATGGGAATGAAAACAACGATGTACGTGAGGTCTAAATTGGACTCAGAAGACCTAGACGTGTTTCTCATCTTGACAATCATTCTGAAAATTTCAAGGTGGGCTCATTTGTGCAGTAGGCTGATGACAAGAGTGGGGTAAAGAAGAGTGTGAAGCCCAATATCTATGTGACCATCTGGGTATTTTTTTTCCCACAGTCAGAACTGGGGTTTGCCAACTGGAGTCTGACTCTTGAGGAAAATCTAGAGACCAAGGAGAGGGAGTACTAGCTTAGCAGCAACAGCTCAGACAAGAAGACCAGTACTTCCTGCCCACTGAGCCCTAGAAGTCTAGATTTTATCACTATGCACTGGTGGGGCCCCTGTGTTCTGATGCAGCTACAAGGTCAGTATAGACAAGTGATGGTGGCCACCCATCAGGAGCAGCCAGTTGCAGCGGGGGAGTCACAGCCAGGGCTGTTTGCTCCATGGAGTCAATGGGGCAGGAGCCCCACCTCCTACTGAGTTGGTGGGGTGGGAGTTCTACATTCCCTAGTGCAGCTGCAGCCACCCAGAGGCAACTCTGGACCTGGGCATCCCTGCACTTTTGGGGTCCTGGGAAGCCCTACTTCCCCAATAGTCTTGGAAGTGCCTGCTCCCACTCTTCCCTGCTCCTGCTCCAATTTCAGAGCAAAGCGGAGGCTGAGCCCAGGTGCTGTCACAACACATTCAGGGTGCCCTGACACTCCATGGCCCTGCTGCTTCAGCCTGCTCTGGACTTTGGGTGCCAATGAGCATGGAAGAGAGGCCAAAGGGACACTGAGGGCAGCTTGGCAGGGCCTGTAGGCACCCCTTAGCATGAACAGCCTGGGCACCATGGACGGCATGTTTATGGCAGCAGGAGAAAGACAGTATCCTGGGTTGAAAGGAACGGGTCCCTGGTGAAGCCCCATGGTCAAGCCAGGGATGACTCGAAGCCTGGGGCCCAAGCTGCCAGTTGTGGGTGGAGTCCATGGCCCAGAGTGAGAACTTGTGGTGTTTTTCCAGGCCCACACATGGCTGCCCATGGAACAATCAGCAGGCACTTCCTCCCTTCTGAGCCCATAAAAACCCCATGCTCAGCCAGACTCCAACAAATGGGACTACCAGCTGTGGGAAAAAGCTACCCACTTCAGGTCTCCTGGACTCATCGGGATGACCTGCCCTTAGAAAGGAGCAACCCGGTGTGGGTCTTCTGAGAGCTGTTCTGTCGCTCAATAAAGCTCCTCTCTACCTTGCTCATCCTGCAGGTGTCCACATACTTCATTCGTCCTGGACACAGGATAAGGATTCGGGACCCACTGAATGGTGGGACTGAAAGAGCTGTAACACAAACAGGGCTGAAACATCTCCTCAACCCTGATTTTCTATGCTTCAGGCAATGAGGAGAGAAGTGCTGAGGCTTCTCTGGGAGCCCAGAATTCTGGGATCACCGACCTAAGGCTGTGACACCCTCTTTGGGGCTCTGCATTTCCTGGCATCTCCGAGTTTTCAGGCACTATTGTGTTCCCCTTGACCAGATGCTGGTGCCCACAACAGAAGCCTCTCGTGGTATGTCTACTCTACCTTCAGTCTCGCACAGAACCAACAGCTGTGCCAGCACCTGGAGCTGCCTGCCCTGCCACAGCCAGTGTGCCTGGCTGTGCACAGTAGCCAGACCTTGCATTCGTTCATCCATCCCTTGCCACTCTGCACCTGGCTAGCCCTTTGCAGGTGTGGGATCCAGGCTGATAGTGCAAGCTGAGTGCAGCCTGCAAGACCAAGTGGGTGGGATGAGCCCAGTGGGCCTGAGCAAAACTTGGGCATAGGTGCCACTGGACACAGAGGTTTCCACCTGGAAAAGTGACACCCTAAAGATCCCGAGACACAAGCAGCACTCTGATTTCAGAGATGTTAAAATATATGTGCTTTGAAATCAATTGAAACACAGTAATTAAATAATTCATTCATCTAATAGTATCAAGGACCTACTGTGTGCTAGGTACTGTGAGAGGCCTCTAGTAATAACAGGTTGAACTGATAAAATAAAACATGTCTCCATCATTTTGATAGTTTTATGAAATCAATAGACAATTAAACAAGTAGTAATAATAAAATTTGGATGGTGCTGTGATGGGGGAATGTAGATTGTTGATTGAACTAAGACCCAAGTGATATAGATACCAACCAGATAATATGTAGTGAAAATGGGGCATCATATACTCTAATTGAAAGAAATAAATGAGAGATAATAGAAAGAGGACAATGTACATAGGAAACGAACAAAATATGGTATGGCTAGAATATACCGTTTGGCCCTGATGGGGCCCAGGAAGTGCTACCCCAAAACATGATATATCGGTATTTGACAATATAGAAGCAGAAGGAAGGTCACTCTCGCCTTCCCCTTGAACTTCTTCCCTGAAGCTGACCACAAAATCCAGGAAGGCCATTCTCTGACTTTCTCTTACCATTTCCCCTGTGGCAGGTTATAAAACCCTTATTTAAAAGGTACCCTCCTATACCTAGAAATAAGGAACATTCTTATCTCTGAAGACACAGAAAAACACAGATAAGGATCCAAACAGTCCTTTCTAAGATTCCCCCAGTTTAACACTATTGGTTCATGCCCATTTGTCCAATCATACTTCCCCATCATTGCCCACTCTTTATCAAACCTAAGCATAAAAACACACAGCTTTCCCTGTTTCTTTCTGGCTTCATTTTCTTATGAAGCCTCCTGTGTCATGTGAAACATATATTAAAGAAATTAATATGCTTTTCTCTTATCTGCTTTTTGTTAAAGGGGTCTCAGCCATGACCTAATAATGGGTGAGAAAAATAATTCTTTATTTTCCCTACAACCTTTGAAGTTTAAGCATCAAGAAATGGGATTAAAGAGACACACAAAAAAGAAGTTCTTGAAGGGTTGATCAGCAAAGATTAACAGAAAAGTACATTTAGATCCATAAAAGCTATCATTTAATACACTAAGAGTCCAAATCACCCTGAGTGTATCTTCTCCTTGAGATACCCTGCTTCCTTTGGAGAAAATGGAATTACGTGTTTGTGGTGAGAGAAAATGTTTACCTAGAGAATCAACCTGTAATTAACAAAACTTTCTGACTTGAGACATACAGGTGTGCACATGGAATGCATCTTGACACATGCAGAGAAACTGGCTTTATATCTGGAAAGCTGAGGGCAGGATATTATTGAAAGATTCTTTCATTTCAGTATCCCAACCAAAATAATTTTAAAATTTATATTCATAAAATGCAATACAAAATAGTAGTGAAAATGTATCAAATAGTGCTACATGTATCAACATCAATATGGCCTACAAACATCCACTTTTATTGAGCTTAAAGCCATGCAAAATGAACTACATATCATTTAATAATGTAAACATGTGGTAAAATTATTACAGAAAACCAAGGATTCTGTGTTCTATTTTGTTATGAATAAATGTTAATGTACATGGTAAGTTTTCTGTATTCTATTTGTTATGAGAAACTAGTTCTTTTACACTATTCCCAATATCTAGTACACTCAGCACGTCACACAATTCTTCTCACTGCTAAGATTATTTTCTATTAATCATGGCATCTTATCATACCTAAGTGTCAGACTCTATGAGGGTATTATTACTCTCTCCAGTTAACAGATGACGAAAATCAGAAATTTCTCAGCAAATGAGTAAAGGAGCTAGGACCAGACCAGGCCTGTAGCCCTGGGGCTCTTTCCTGTAGAGATGTAACCTGATTGTTGACTGTGACGGTCCCTCCACAATTTATCAAAGAAGGAATGTTTTGGGCTGTCCTGTCCAAGTCAATAGTCATTAGTCCTATGTTGCTCTTGAACACATTAAATGTGGCTCAGGAGAATCCAGGAATTCAATAAGTTGAGAAGCATCAGCTCATGTGTCAGACTCATATTTTTTTCCCAACCAGGGTCCTGATTTTGACATAACAGGCTCCCTTGGTTAACAGTTTTACCTTCTTTGGAGATGGGCTACTCTGTCATTCTTATCATTAGGTTTTGGTCCTGGTCCTCAGCTGTGTATGCCTTCCCACTGCAGAAGAAGAATGTGTTTGTGTGAGCTCTCAAAGAATCCTTTCATCGTTCCTATGACTTTTAAAATGCCTATTAATTGGAAGTATCTTTTCCTAGAGCATCAATTATTGTGCTTAACAAGAGTCATTCAATCCTATTGTTCTTATAATCACTATTTTCCCGTACCTGTTATATGACACCACTATAACATCTAAATTAGAGTTTGTAACAATTAAACATCAATGCATGCAAGTAGATACCTGTGCTTTACCTACCAACAGTGATGAAATGAATTCCTAATTTTCAACTAGGTGGTATCTTATTGCTTGATTTCTCTGCCACCTCTAACACCAATTGTCACAGGTTGAATTCTCATGGAGCAGACATTGAGATGGAGTTTTATAAGTTGTGTATTTATCAGGTATGAATATCTGTGAACTAGGGAGACAGAAAGAATGTTTTGGCAAAGGAAAAAGTCAAACTCTACTGCAGACCCTCAGACAGCCCCATAAGCATCGGGGCAGGGACTCTAGGATGTATAGAGTTCCTCATTGATTGTGTTTATTTTCATTGTCTGTTTCCTCAGACATAGAAAGAGGCATATTACTCAGAGGGACACTGGATTTTGAAGGCAGCATACAATGGACTTGGAAAAATTACTCTGACTCATATGACAGAAGACAGAGGATTCTGTGGCAGGTCTAGGCTGCAGTAGAAGCTGAACCTACCACTTTTGCCTTATGATCAGATAAGATGATGCTTGACATTTTTGTAGTAACTAAGTTTTCTTTGTCGATTTTCTGGAATACTCCAGTTGGAATGTCACACCATAAATCCCTAGTGTTTTGGAGTCAGAGTCATGTCTTCTTGGGGAGACAATTACATGCAGTTTGAGAAGCAACTCTGGAAATACTAACAGACTCTGGTAAAGACTGAATGGCTGTGCTTGGGACTTCAAGGGATTATGCAGCCAACACTGCCCACCTTGAGCTGGGGACTATCAGATACTCTGAGCAATAAGATTATACAACTGCAACCATATGTAGGAATGAAAACCAGGATAGAACCCCTGTTAGTCCATCTGGGCTGTTGTAACAAAATGCTGTAAACTTGGTGCCTTATGAAAAAGAGAAATTTATTTCTCACAGTTCTGAGGCTCGGAAGTCCAAGATTAAGGTGCTAGTAAAATTGGTGTGGTAAGGGCACACTTATTGGTTCATGGACAGCCTCTTTTTGCTATGTGCTCATAAGATGTGAACAAACCCTCTTTGGCTTCTTTTTTAAGGGCACTGATCCCATTCATGGGCATTGCCCTCATAACCCAAATACTTCCAAAATAGCCCACCTCATAATAACATCACCTGAAAGGTTGGAGTTTTAAACTATGATTTTTGAGGAACATGTATACTCAGACTATAGCAGGACTTTATTTCATCTAGGTATATACCTAAGTTACACAAATAGGTTGCCTAGAATCCCATGTAAACTACTTATAGTGAACCATTGTTTATCTCTTAGTTCACTTCTATGGTCTTCTAGGGAGCTCCCTATGACCAAGTGGTAGAGATGGAAAATTTGGGTCTAGTTCCCAGATGGGTCAGCTCAATAGATGTTGTGACCTAAATATGTACTGCTGCTGTACTTAAGCCCATCCCAGGTGTGTTCCTATAGGATAGCAGTGAGGGGATATCCTCCCAGGGAGCAGAATTAGGAGTAACATCTTTGATCATTCACTTTGGTATCAAAATGGCAAATGATTTCTACTAGTCGAATTGGGACCTAAACAGACAAAAATTGGGAATAAAAGAAAGTTGGGAATATTATAAGCAGTTGATTATGGGGAGAGGGTTCAAAGTTTGTGAATTACTGTGTGTTTCATTGATGTCTAAAAGAGAGCTTCTATCACAGAGGAGAATCTCAACCAGTATGCGAATAGGATGGCTTGTCCTGCTGATGTCACTTGGCTTGTTTCTCAGCTGCCGTGGTGTTTGTACAATGGGCCATTTATGGTGGCAGAAATGGAACTATGTAGGGGCCCAACAGTATGAGTTCCTTCTCACTAAGGCTGATTAGCTACTGCCATTGCTAATTGGACAAAATGTCAAAGAGAGTAACCAGTGTGGACCCCTAAAATGTTATCAACTCAAGTTGAATAATTTGGAGGCATGCTGAAATGAGACAGGTGCATTTCTATTGGACTCTTTAAACCCTGGAGAAAGCAGTAATTTAATCTTATCAAATTGATATAATTAAGTCTGGATATGGATTTGCTTTCTTATGTACAGTACTTCTGCCAATCTTGTCATCCAGGCTCTTACAAAATCACTAATTCATTGGAATGGGATGCTGAACAATGTTGTTGTTGTAGTTGTTGTTGTTGTTGTTGTTTATAGACTAACAATTTCCTAGCAAACAAGGTGAGGTATTAAGTGCATTACCATAGAATCCACTTCTCTCAGTACATAGCTTATTACCACAAAGCGCCAACATAATACAGTGGAACGACCTGTTAACAGTTTTGCAAAATGACAGGTCAGGGGCAAGACACCATGCAGGTTTGGGAGGCTGTCCTTTAAAATGCGTTATAGACATTAAACTAATGGGTAATATATGGTGCTGTGTCCCCAATATCTAGAATCCCAGTTCCATAACCAACAGGTAAAAGTACAATTACTCCTGTTAATCCACTTTGGAACTTTGGATTTCCCATATTCATAATTCAGGATGTGGTACATCAGAAGTCCTGGTTTCTAATGGAGGAATGCTTCTTCCAAGAAATTCAACTTGAAGCTAAAACAATTACTTTATTAAATTGGGCTCTTCATTACAGTGAACCAGTAGGCAAGGAAAAGAGTTACTATGCTGGCAGGAGTGATCGACATTGATTACAACAAAGAGTTAGAGTTTATGCTGTACAACACAGGTAAAGGAGAGTAAGTTTGGGACCCAGAAGAGTCATCAAGTGTCTTTTGGTGCTTCAATGCCCAGAAATAAATCTGAATGGACAATTTCAGCAATCAAGTTCACCATATAAAAGTCAATTAAGTGCTCAGACTCCTTGGAGTAAAAGTTTGGGTCACCTCTTAGTTAACAAACCCACACTAGGTGAAGTGAGGGGGCCCTAAAATGAGTAATGGGAAGAGTTGATAAACATCAATCATCCTGGAATGATTTACAGATAGAGGGGCTATAGTTTCCAAACTAACCCTCTTATATACCGTCTTCCATAAATTTGGCAGCCTTCTAACAATTTGGAGAGTTGGCTATGAACTGGAATTAACGGAGTGCAGGAGCCTATGCAAGTGACACACTAGAAAGACTGTGTTAAACATCTAATACACTATCTCACTTCCTCTCGGCTTCACCCACGATTCCAGTCACTAATTCAGCAAACAATATTTTGCATACAGTGCCTCATGTTAAGCACTACCTCGCTTGATACTGCAAGTGCTTTTCTGGCATACACTATGAGTAATTTGTGGGAGCTAGCTTAGAATTCACAAGCACAGCCCATAATTTCAGGGACTTAATGAGTCATAGGGAAACTGTGCTTAGGGGATGAGGTCTGATGGACAATTACTTCTTTCTTTCATCTCTTGAATCCTGAGACCCTTATCTTAAGGCCTCTCAGATAGTCCAAGTGGGATTGAGCTCCCATTATTCACAGAAAAGGGTAATTTGAAACATATCTTTATATAGGCTTTCACTCCTTTTCTGTCATACTTTTCTTGATTCTTTACTTCTGCTTCCTAGGAACATTTGCCCAATAAACTATTTGCATTAAAATTCCCTTGAGCCATGTTTTAAGGAGACCTAGACTAAGGCATGCATATGCACATTGTTCTATGACTAGATTCCTTGTTTTTATTATTATCTCCAGGGTGTCCCTACATCTTTCAAAAGCATCAGAATAGATTAGACCTCTAGAGGTGTGGAGATTTAAAAACAAGACTGAAATACCTTCCCCAAAACACAGTATTTTAGAGGAGGACATAATAGAGGAGCCTATGGAGGAGAGAGGACAAGCCATTGAGTGAAAAGTAATATTAGAAGTTTCAAATCATACATCATGAAAATTTTGGCAAGTAGATTTTCAGATCCTGGGATCACTCAAAAATCAAACTTTAAAATTAGGATAATTTGAAAACATATATTAAAGTAACTAAAATCATTTTAATTCATTATTTGGAATCAAGTTTGAAACATTTTCTTTTATGATGCATTCATTCAAGCTGCAAACACAGAAAAAATATTGAGAGTAATATTTGCAAGTGAAGGGTTTCATAAAATAAATAATTTCAGAAAGTCTGCAGTTACTTGGTATTGGTAGTAAGTGCATGTTTTATGGTATGCTTCAGTTTTATTTAGACTTGTAGTTCAACACTTAACCTGGAGAATTATGATCAGGATGTGGGGAGCTCAGAGAATTTTATAACTTCCATATGCAGGTATTGTTAGGTATTTCTATTTTCTAGGACAATAGTTAGCTTCTATCAAACTCTATTGTTTAGATTACTAAAAACAAGCAAACAAGAAAAACAGCTGCCTTTTGTTATTTTGGGGTTCTGTCTTAAACGAATATTGTTTATCTTATTAATTAAATATCCCTTGTCTTGATTTTACCACTGACTACAAACCATGTCCAACTTCTCCCATGTTCCCTGGTCAGGACATTTCAAGTTTGCAGAGGATGTGCAAGGGCAATTTATTTAAAAAGAGTGGTGTTCTTCCACCAGGCTCCGTTCTTTCCTGAAATTCTTCTGCTCCGTGTCCTGCCTAATCAACTGCTGCATTTGTAGATGATCAGAGTTCTTGTGTTGCTTGTTGTATTAGTGTGTTCTCATACTGCTATAAGGACATACCTGAGACTGGGTAACTTATAAGGAGAGAGATTTGATTCATGATTCAGCATGGCCAGGGATGGGGAGGCCTCAGGAAACTTATAGTCATTGGCGGAAGGGGAAGCAGACATGTCCTTCTTCACATGGCAGCAGCAAGGAGAAATATGGGAGCTGAGCAAAGGGGGAAGTTTCTTATAAAAGCATCATAACTTGTGAGAACGTAATCACTTTCATGAGAAGGGCATGGGGAAAACCACCCCCATGATTCAATTATCTCCAACCATGTCCCTCCCATGACACATGGGGATTTTCCGAACTACAATTCTAGAGAGATTTGGGTGGGGACACAGCCAAACCATATGACTTGTCATTCAAATAACTGAAATAAAGCTGCACAGATGTAAAAATTGCTAGCTCTTCATAGGTGCACATTGTCAACACTGAGTAATGGTTGTCAAACTGAATTAAAGATGTTCTTTAACACTCAGTTTAATAGCCACTGGTCAGAAGATGCTTTCTTGATGATCCATTTCTATAGGCCAAGATCAATGTCCCTAATCCACAAACCTCCTTGAGGCGACCCTAACTCTTTGGGCACACTATGAGTAGAGTACTTGACAACAAATGATATCATTTATTTTCTTCTATGCTGATTCTATTTAAATCTTGATAACCACGGAGAAAGGTATTCCTCCATGTTTAACAGAGTGACAAGTAGTTACTATTACTTTATAAATGCTGAATAAATGTAACCATTTTATACGATGAAGTATTTTGAGATTTTTATATGCCATCAAGATTTACAAATGCATACATATTAAATGAGTTCATAAACTCATATAAAAATGTACTTTCAAGATCTACAGTATTAAATAAAATTTACCACAATTGAATGCTGAGTATTTCAATAAAAAAGCAGGACTAGAGCTATTAATACAGATAATGATTAGAACATCACAAGAGAACACTAAATTAAATTATACTAATGATCACAGAAAAGCAGAAAGGATGCTTATTTTTCTTTCTCTAAACTTTATATTTTATGGTTGAAGAGCTCAGTAAATGAGATATTAAAGTAAAACAAGTCGCATTTATATAAGAAGAAAAATCTTGACCCATTAGGAAAGGCTTTAACAACATTTCTACATATATGAACATGGTAAATATAAAACAGTTGAGCCTTAATCTACTGTGTTATTGCTCTATACCTGGGAGACAAATGATCTATTTGAACAGAATAGCCTTATATCCAACCATAAAGATCAGCTAACAGAATCCAAAGCAGAACAACTCCAGTGGTAGTGATCTTTCCTGGAAAACATCTGCTGCCAGCTGAGTGTGTTTACATTTTGGCAGCATTGGCAGATGTGCTCATAGTCAGCCCATCTGTGTGGTTCCCAGAGGCTGCAGCCAAGGAAGCTGGGCTGGACAGACAGCAGAGAATGAGCTTACTATAATATCCTGACTTGTTCTAGAAAATGCAAATTAGTGCCTCATAGCACTTTGTTTCTTCCTATGCTAAAAAAAGGCCTGAAAGTTAACTGATTTGTACGTATGGCCTAGAATGAGCAACAGCTTTTACTTGTCCGACTGCTCTTAGGAATGTAATCATGTAGGTGTGTGATCAATATTTTAGAAAAGAGAGTAATAATTTCTGTGAAAAATAATTTAAGAAAGGCTTAGAGAATAAATATATCAATTTAAACATTTTTCATATTTGAAAATATTAAAAATACATAGTAGGTGGGAAAACACTGAATAAGTATGAGCTTTTACATGTGAAACTCTTGTTTGTTCTCTCTTCTTGTATTGTTTATTACATTTGTTACCATTTGTTACATTCAGAAGTGTTATCCAAAGTATGTTCTTCAGAAAATAATTTCATAGCCAATAGAAGTACTTATAAAAGAATATATGGCTTTTAATACAATAGAATTTCTATATTGCATGTTCTCAGCACTTTTATGATGTTAATTTATTTTCTCAATCTCCAAGTAGGGAATCTATGGAGTTGTCTTTTACTGAACATATTTTTGTGGAACACATTCTGTACTAGAATTCTTTTGTGTTTACTTGAGTAATTCTACTTTGGTAATTGAATCTGAAATCAGCAATCTGGAAGCAAAAAGTAAATAAATAAAGAGTTATTTTCATATTGGCATTCATTTTTTACATAATTTCTTTATTGAAATAATTAAACAACTAAGTGACTGAAATATTTTATGTTTTAAAAATGGGTTAAACTAGTTTTATTCTTTTTGTTTGTTTGTTTGTTTGTTTGATTTTTGAGATGGAGTCTCACTCTGTTGCCCAGGCTGGAGTGCGGTGGTGCGATCTCGGCTCACTGCAAGCTCCACCTCCTGGGTTCACGCCATTCTCCTGCCTCAGCCTCCCGAGTAACTGGGACTACAGGCACCCGCCACCACGCCCAGCTATTTTTTTTTGTGTGTGTATTTTTTAGTAGAGATGGGGTTTCACTGTGTTAGCCAGGATGGTCTCAATCTCCTGACCTTGTGATTAGCCCTCCTTGGCCTCCCAAAGTGCTGGGATTACAGGCATGAGCCACCGTGCCCGGCCGCTAGTTTTATTCTTATATCTGATATTATTTTTTTTCTTCTCATGGGATCATGCACAATGAAGCTAGTTTATAAAGCAAGTAATTAAGCTGCCACCTTAATTTGGAGATTAAGTTACTCCTATCCCCAGGAGGAGAGATAAATTAGTAAACAAAACAAAACAAAAACAGTATCAAATAGGTGAGTTTAGCTATCTGCAGAAGTTCAACTTTAAGAGATTTCTATAAACAGTTGCTAATGGAGATGAATAAAACATTTAAATTCAATCAAAATGTTTACATAGGAAGTTCATAATTAGACTTTAAAATAACTAATGTAATAAATTCTGGGATACATAAAGTCAGATTTGAACATAAAGGTAATCCAGCTTGCATGTAAAAAATATAACAAGAGTCAGAAGCAAGAATTTGCAGTTTTTATCCAGCACCATCCAGGGAAAAGACACTGACCTAGAAATCAAGATATTCTTATTATTAGAAATGATTGTCCTATTTGGGGGCAGGAATCAGTAATTAGACCTTCCCCAAGTCTAAATTATATATTATTTCTATATACTTACCTATATTTTTGATCTGTACTCATTAAATGGTCATCTATTTTGCAAACTGTTTCCCAAAGAACTTCTTGGCAGCTAAGAAAAGGCAGCACCAAAATGTGATGGTTAGGGAGGTGGACATTGAAGTCAGTGGTTTCAAGTCCTTGTTCTCTCATTTTTGAGCTATGTAATCTTGAGCACATCACACGACCTCTCCCTTAATCTTATATATGAAATTATAATATTTGCAGAATCCATTTCATAGACTTGTTTTTAGGATTAAATCAGTTAATACACATGAAGTATTGAAAACTATGTTTGGCCCAGAGTAAGGACAATTTAAGTCTTGATAACATATGAAAGGGGAGATTCAAATGGCTGATACATTTTTGGGTTATATATGAGTGCATATTCAATCCATTTCACACTAACATTATAGGCCCTGGTGAATTGGATTGATTTGATTCAGTAATCCATAGCTAATAAAGCTTGTTCAAAAACTTAGAGGAATGTACATTTTAATAAACCATATGGAAAGGCCGTATGTAATCAAAATGTTCATCTTGACACTTGTATTTTAAATTGTAGCATATAATATAAGGAAAAGTGTGAATAAGGTAATCTGTATATCATAAATTGTGTAGAACATTATAGATAATTAATTATAAGGCAAATAAAAATGTATGCCCAGTTCTTAATTCTGGGAAAAGGTTTGTAAAAAATAGGGTATTTTGGAATTTCTTAAAATAAGTATTAAATATGCAAAAATTTGATAGATTTTGACATTCTTGGTTAGGAAAATTTAATTCATTTTCTTTATTTGGAGACTTCTCAGTTTGTAATATGCTACCACCTCTTATTAATTCCTGAGAACATTGTGGAATTATGTGAGAACATATCATTCCTTTGCAGAGCATGTTGAACAGCAATGTTTCCCAGAATACATTTTGAAAAGGGCTGGGCTGTAATATAAAATAATAAGAGTAAAGAGAGGGATTATAGCAAATCTATCCACCATTTCAAGGCAAAACCATACCTAAACCTATTTTTAAATAATAAGCATTTAAAATAATATTTGACAGTAGGAATAAATTATTTGTAAATACTGCCTTTTAAAAAATTGCTTCAGGCATCAAAACTCGTATTACAATCCTGAAAGCTCTTCCATAACATCAAAAATGGAGTTCCACATGATGAGATCTGATTATACCCCCCAAAGTAGCTAAGAATAACCTGTTGTATATGAATCTTTGAAAAAAAGGTAATTATGCAAATATAAATAACATCTATATGTATTAGTTATTGTCAGTGCTTCATTGTTGGTCTCCAGTAAATGTTTCAAAATTGCAGAATGCTACAGTGGCTTCTTAAAATTACAGTTAAACATTTCTGCAGAAATCAATACAGAGTCTGAAAACAGACTTGCAAGTTATAGAAAGCCATGGAAGAAGATTTAAGCATGTAGTTTTTCAGAATCATCTCTGGAAGGCAAATCACAAACAGTATTAAGTGGATCAAATAGCAGTCAAAATACTAAATCAAAAATCTGCCATAGAATGTGCAGTGTGTATGAAGTCATTGTAGCTAAAACAACCCACTAACATTAGTCAGTGGGAGTATAAAATGGATATAAATGACTGTCACTTGTGAAATACTTTATTCCCTCAACCGCAAACAGAATGTACTACACAAAATATAGTTAAGGATTTCCTAATATTCATGGGGTTTTTGACATTGTTCATATTCCCATGTATACACTTAAAAATAAATGGTTTGCCTAATTGCCAACCACTAGGGCTAAGGGGAGTGGAAAAGCAAAGCACAAGCCAAAGCTTGTTAAAAACGATCACCTAACATTGACATACAAAGTATAACCAAGGGCTTGGATATATGAGATAAGAGAAACAGTGAAAAAAAGGGATTAATTTATTTTACAATTTTACAAATGATAAAACAATAATACCCGGTTGCTATACACAAACAATAAGAAAACAGTGTTGAACAGAATGAACTTGAACTTGACAGAATAAACCTCATCTTTCAATTCCACAAATTCTATAAGAAATACTCAGTAGCAATTATTCTGTGCAGCAATGCTATCTCTGTAAACTCTTTTCTTTTCCTGCTATTTACATTTGAAACACTTGTGCTTTTGCCTACACAAAGAAATGGTTTTTATTAAAAGGTGCTACTTAAATGAGAAACACAAGGCCTGGAGCCACAATCTGAAAACTGTAATTCGAATACATTGCTAGCTTGAAGGCTTTACTTTTCTTCTTTATTATTATTTTTAAGATTTGGACATACTAGACCCTTACTGTAACTCTACGTATGAACGACATAGAATTCAGTTATAAAGTAGATACCTCTTAAAGCACGTTAGTAACTGAAGTCTCAAAAGAACTTCTTTATTCTAAAGTGGACTTACTTATCTCCAGGGGAGTTCACAGTGCAGACCCTGAAGATGTTAGCATAACACAAATCTAGTGTATACATATTACAGACTCAGTGTGTATACACACATATACACATATATAACATTGTATATATGCATCACACATGTCTATTTGTACTATATAGGTATATCTATAGCACATATATAATAAAATATCTATTTCTAGGTGGGCTTTATTTGGATTTTCTTTCATCAAATACAAATAATAACCCTCACTCAATTTTTAAAACATTGGTATATTGATAATGTTTGATGGGAAAACTTTCAAACTTGTAGAGATAACAACTAACTATACACAACTCTTCCCATACCCCTTCCACAATTATATATACTCCCTACAATAACCACATGAAAACAACTCTTTCATGAACCAAATATCACGTTATATGCATTATGTCTAACTGGCTCAATTAGAAATAAATTAATTTGTTCATCTTTTTTCTGTATAGTAGCTGAATAACTAATTGGTATGTACACTACCCCTAGCATTACTTAAATAAATTGCTTTTGTAAGCATATATGTAGAAATTCCCATTAGTAATTGATATACAATTCATATGATATACAATACATGAAGACATTTGAATGCCCAGCACCTTCTTTCAGATAGAAAAACTTCCGCAGTAGTTTCAACAGTCCTGTGGGCTGAATCATTAGATTTGCCCAGAAAATCTATTACTTGCTCACTTTTTATTTCAGCAACTTAACATAAACTACAGCACAGGCTGAATAATAATGATGAAAATGTTTCCATGGTCTATTCACGTCAACAGCACAATAACAACCATGTTCTGTAAAGGACAAGAATATTTCACAATCAGCTGCCTGAGCATTGCCAAGTACAGGGTTAAATAGTAAAAAATAAATTAAAATATTAAAATTGTGAACATATATTTTCAAAAGAAAAAGCTCCACCTATTTCAAGTATGCTTTTATAATTTGATTTTGTCATGATCCTTTATGTTCCGCTATTGGTTAAATCTCAACTCTTTTTCTCATTCTTGCCATTAGCCTTCATTGATCTTGCTCTGTTCCCATAAAAAGGCCACAGTAGACAGTTAAAATGGGAGGGCAGATGGAAAGGTATACAACAAGGAATGAAATGGGCTTGTACAGTTTGTCTTCTTTGAACCCTAAATACCTTTAACTGAATTCATTCTTGACTATTGAAATCCCTGAGATGAACAAAAGCAATCTCAATCGACACTGAAGCCCTTTTTTTCATGCTGAACATTTTTGGAAGTGGGCAATGTATTTAGAGAACACAAAGGATATGGTGACAAAGTAATGTGAAAAAGCTAAAAAGGCACTACTCAATGCATCTATGAGATAAACATCAATGCACAGAACAATGAATGGCTGAGATATGTGTGCTGTGGCCTTAACATTGTTTAAATGTATTTATTGAAAATATACTAAAAATGGTCCGGCTGCGGTGGCCCACACCTGTAATCCCAGCACTTTGGGAGGCTGAGGTGGGTGGATAACCTGAGGTCAGGAAGTTCAAGACCAGCCTGGCCAACATGGTGAAACTTTGTCTCTACTAAAAACACAAAATTAGCCGAGTGTGGTGGTGGGCGCCTGTAACCCCAGCTACTTGGGAGGCCGAGGCACGAGAATCACTTGAACCCAGGAGGTGGAGGTTGCAGTGAGCTCAGATAGCATCACTGCATTCCAGCCTGTGTGACAGAGTGAGACTCCATCTCAAAAAAAAAAAAAAAAAGAAAAAAGAAAAAGGAAGAAAATATGCTAAAAATGGCAAGGTACCTTGCTGCTGCTTTTTTAAGATATACTTTAAATGAGTGCCCAGATGGATTTTACCTTTAAGATATTTGCTTGTGACTTCTAGATTTCTGTTGGATTTAAACTAAAGGCTACTAGAATAGCTTATCATTTGCAAGTAGTCCAAATTTAGATTTTATAAATCACTTTCAATTTGTTAAGTAAACCAGACTTTTCAACTTTACATTCAAAACATGTATCTATTCTCTTACAATTTCTGATAGATGAGAGGTTTAATTATAAAAGTACATTAATGTTCCATTCATTTTTAGCTATCAGTCTCCTATACGCATTAGATTTTACTTACTTAGAGACACATACATTCTCAAAAGATGTAATATTCTATATCCCAAGGTTTTACTATATTAAAAAAATGACATCTAATTAAAAATATTGAGAACTGTACTACTGTGAATATCCTTTTCCATGGTAACACACACACACACACACACACACACACACACGTACTTCATGCTTTTTATTCATTTCTCAGACTGTTTTCCCTAAGAAACAAAACATATATATTCCCCATGTCATTTCTTCTTTCCTCAAATTGCCTGCCCAAGAAATAAGAAATCAAAGTACAAGTGAGAATGCAGTGCTTCTGCCCAGTTTCTAAAGAAACAATCTACTATCATAAGTTACCAGAAAACTGGCCTATTGGTCAATTCTGTTATACATTAAAAATTTTTTAATTACTTTATTAATAATTTCATGTGTTTCTTGAAGAACACATGTGATATTGTGACTAAATTTAACTACAGAAAATATTGGTCAATTAAATTCATTTTAAATGCAAAATATTGACACAATTTCACTGTTAAACCTCTTGAAATTAATCATCTCTATTTTGAAAACAATACTCTATTAATAATGTTATTTCTGCACTAAGAAATTTAACAGTAATATATAAAGCATTTCCATATTTCTATTTGAATAACAAGGGGAATATCAAAGAACTGGAAGTCACATTTCAGCTATATCAATCTAATATTTATTCTAAAGGGCAAAATGCTTCCACAAAATTATTATGTAATGCAAAAGGTGTGAAAAACATTTCAAATGAAAATAAAGTATGAGTTTGAAAATTAAAAAATATTTAGAGACAACTTTCACATTAATAGCAAAATAATATATTCATGTTAATAATATATTATTTTCATGAAAGAAAAATGGTTTGCTGTGTAGAAACACAAGTGTAATCTTTGGTACCAAAGATTTTTTTTTCCCTGCCTATTTTACCATCTCTGATGACATGGAACATCTTTCCTTTAGAATGGCCTAATATTACATAGTGGTTCACTTTAGCTGGTACCTTCTACACCACTGGAAAATAACATGGAGGTTTAGAGCCGTGCAAAATAAAACTTTTTTTAAAAATGTCGGCCAGGCACGGTGGCTCACGGCTGTAATCCCAGCACTTTGGGAGGCCGAGGCGGGTGGATCACGAGGTCAGGAGATTGAGACCATCCTGGCTAACACGGTGAAACTCCGTCTCCACTAAAAATACAAAAAATTAGCCAGGCGTGGTGGCAGGCGCCTGCAGTCCCAGCTACTCCGGAGGCTGAGGCAGGAAAATAAAGTGAACTTGGAAGGCGGAGCTTGCAGTGAGCTGAGATCGCGCCGCTGCACTCCAGCCTGGGCAACAGAGCGAGACAAAAAAAAAAAAAAAAAAGTCTTTGTGTGATAGCTTTTAAAAAGTATAAGAACTTTAAAAATAATTACTTAAAGTTTATTTCCTCACTCATATGCATCTCAGAAAGGATTTCTAAGCATCCCAATATCCAAACCAAAAGAGATTCCAGAAGACAAAAAAAACATAAATTAAAACATAAAATTCATGATCAGACTCAGAGTCCTGACTGAAGGCATTTACTTGAGTTGTTTAATCTTACGGATTTCATTGCTCAAACTGCTTCCATCTTGGCTTCTGCTGACAAGGATGGTTTAATTTCCCAAGGTCTGAGTTGCGTTCCTGGGGTTCCTCTTCTAATGTGCTTGGTGTTGCTGTGGGCAGCCTGACAGTGATGAACATATTTGCTTTGTTAACTAATGATGAGTGCACTGTTGGATCTTGTAAACACTACTGATTATACATTCAAACTGTATTCTTAGTGGAAGTGGCACTTACTAGGACCCTTAAAGTCAAAATATTTAATTTTTAGAGCACTTTGCAGGTATTTCATCAGCTGGTAGTCGATTTCTCATGAACGTCCTTTATTCACCTTTCAGTTCATTGGTGGATGCTGAAACCCAGCTGTGTTTTGGATCCTATTTTCAAATCTTCGGAAGCATCTTCAGAAAAGAAGTGCATATTGTTTGTTTCAAAATGTGCTTTATTGCTTTACACACTTTCCTGTTGTCAGTTTTAGAGCTCCTCTATTATGTAGCACATTTAATGTTTTGAATTCTAATGGCATTCTGTGAGGGCTTGCATTGGAAAAGTACCTATATTTTAAGTCATCGTAATAATGATATTTGACCGCTTTTCCATTTAAATCCTTAGGGAATGGCCAGAATCCATACAGGTGAATTTCATCACAGAATCTTGTGGCAAGTGTATACATGAGAAGACCTGTGCTGGGTCTTTTGATAGGAACTTTGTTGGTCAGCCAGTAACTGGAAAAACAAAAAACAAAATCAAGAAGAGAAGAATTTAGAGAAACATGGAGCATATCCTATAGCAAGTATATAATGCAGAAAACTTAAAAGGTATCTTTATGAATAATATTTTAAAGAATTACTGAAGAAATATTTTTAAGCATTTAGAAAATTTGATGCTTTTATTTTATTTCTTCTTTATCCTTTATTTTCTTTCTTATTCTTGAGGTCATATAAATACCCAAGGGACCTGGAATGTAGGTGAATATTACTCTAGAATCTCACCTTTGAAATGAATAATAGCAAACATTTATATAACATGCAGAGTAAAATCTTCTCAAAAAGGATTAAATACGACTGCAGAAGTCATGGTAATTGGGTAGAGATTAAGTAATCCTCCTAGAAAAAAAAGTTTGAAACTACGCCTATAGATTTTCAAAATGTAAGATATTGCAATTAAAAATCCAAAGAAATAAATGCTTTATCTACGTTATATCAACTGATTTATTCAGCTCCAATTTTCCAAGTCACAATTTACTAAAACAAATTAGAAGCCTCACTTCCACTCACATAAGAACAACAATAAAAAAAAGTTGTAGAATAATTGATAGTTTTCCAGTTATGCAATTTAACATTTTGTTAGATAGATAAAATATATTTCAGTGCTGATAAGTACTTTATAGGCAATAAAGTGCTTCAAAATGTTTAAATCCATCACTGCTGTCAAACATTGGTGTGAAAAGCACACAAACTCACATCTCTGGAAGTAAGGAGACTTCCAATATTTCTTGGCATATTCATTTCCTTAAGGACAATGATCTTTTTTGAAAACAGCTGAAAGAGTGTGGATTTTTCTCTTACTTTCAAAGTTGTCCAATGATAAACACAAAAACTTAATAAGTTTAAAAATTATTTTGTTTTTGCTATCGTCTTCTATTTGGAGAGATATGTGCTCTGCCATCCAAACGTAAGGGGAATATTATGTTAGATCCTGTTTGTTGCTGTATTTAATAAGCTTGCTTTAGATTTCACATATTATTTTCTTTTTCTCTAAAACTTCTATAAAACTTTCCAGGGGAGATAAAATACATCTAGAGTACTGAGTATGAAAAAAACTTAAAGTGATATGTTACTTCATTTCCTTAAATAAATTTATACTTTCAAACTTCACTGGAAACATCCAAAACAGGGAAAATATACCTGGCCATCACAATTCTATATTTTGTCTTTCATTTTCTCCCTTCTCTGAATCAGGATTGGCCTCACACATATTCTATTTTTTCTCATTTAGTGAAGGCCATGGGCTAAATATTTTGAGCTGTATGAAATGTGTTATGAACCCTTTATTATCACAATTGTTTTGAGAACATCTGTTCTCAGTAAAGAAGATTTTATAAGAAATTTTCAGAGAAGAACATCTAGGAATTTTCTCATAACTCAAAGTAACTGAATGAGCAAAACCATAACTTATACACTATAAACACAATGAAGAAACCATAGACAGTGATTCTATGCAAGGAGCATAGTCAAACTTCTTTGAAGGCTTTGAAGAAACTATGATGTGGCCTGAAGCTCTCTGGGCTCTGAGAAAACAAGTGTTTTTTAACATGAAATAATGAATATAAGAAAGTATTGTGAATGTGATTTATGTGAAAGTATTGTGAATATGTATGGTTGCAGAGGTTAAGTGATAGAGTTGGTTAGTTAAAAAAAAATCTATCTATTTATAAATTTTTAAAGTAAGCCAAGCAAATTCAAAATCAGTCAAAAAGAAAAGAATATTTCCATTAGGCAAAGTCAATGATTAGGAACAATTTGGCAGTATGAAGGTCATGCTGAATTATTTCTAAAGTGAGAAAAATGCTGCTATATTACTTGTATGAAACTCCAAACTTCTTACTATCAACAAATGCTTTCCATTTCCTAATTCTGGAGAGGTTTCCTCGAGGTTCATGTAACTATGGTTGCTCATTGACAAATACCAAAGCAATTTCTACATGCAATACAAATAAGTAACTACAACGTTAGAAATGCTGAAGGCAAAATTATTGGCTTTAAAATGGTGTCAGAGACGTGAAATCACTCCAACTTTTTTGATACAGGACATCTTATGAGACACCACAAATAGAATATCACTGAAGTGTCTTGAAAATGAAACTGTGATTGCAAAGCATCTTATTTGAAAATAATGAGTAGAGTGACTTTAAAAACTTTTTGTGGTCTTGTTCTAAATAAATTAATCTATGCAGTTAAAATACTGAATTAATTTAGCTTTAGAAATGCTAACAGAAAAATAAATTTTGTGATATTTGATTTGCAACAGTTTGAATAATTTCAAAGAAAAATATACCGTCAATATTTCAGGACATTTTTGAAGAAACAACACAAAATAAATGCCACTTATCCTATTGATTTCTAAAAAGTGTCACAGAAAGATACACCTTAATAAATGGCATCAATATGTAACAGATAAGTTGAAAAATACCTTAAATCAGGTCACTAAGTCAGGCAATAAGTAATAACTTTCTAAAAATTTAAAAACACAGAACTGATCAAATACAGTCAATAAGACTGTATTTTGTGTTTATTATCAACCTAATGTTGTGTTTGAAATTGTATAGGCCAATCTAAATTATTGCAATTCAGTATTAAACCAGTAACAAATTCCACATGTGAAAAGGACAAGAATAGATCTTCTTTTTAATTCTGTTGGCATAATTGGTTAGATAATATTTATCAGCATCAAAAGCTAGAGCCCAGACTACAATTTTGAAATCCATACCTGAATATATCTACCTATACACAATTTGATATTTGAAAACTGCAAATTTTTATGGAGTCTATCAAAAATAGAATATTAACTTGTGTTTCATCCTCATTAGGAAAAATATTAAATTGAAAATAATGCATTGATAAAATAATGGAATATTCACACTGTTTCAGTATAACATGTTCCAGCTTTTATCCCAACTGTACATGTTATGGTTTAAAATTTAGCAAAATTTTAAATTCAAACAATAATTTAGTTTGTATACATGTATTTCTTTCTATGTAAATTGATTTTTTTGAGTTACCAAATCCATGTAAGCTCCTTGTAGAAAATTTGAAGGAAAAAAATCTAAGAAAAACATTACCTATAATCCATCCACATAAGGATAATTACTGCTATAACATGCAACATCCTTTTGCTTCTCTGGCTGATTTGGATCTTAATATATATTACATTCACACATAGACATATACAAATTATTTTTCATCAGAGAGGCTATGTTTTATTTTTAATATTATTAATTTCCTTTCATCCTTCCTTTCTTCCTTCTTTCCTTCCTTCCCTCCTTTCTTCCTTCTTTCCTTCCCTTTTGTTTTATTATTATACTTTCTTCTGTTGTATGAAACATTCACTCTGGACTTTATGTGTAAATAGAACATTTATAACTTTTTAATAAATTTGATAGCCTCTATAGATCTCACTACTCTCTCACATACAAAACAGAGCATGAAAGCTCTGTTTTGGCTAAGTGAGGTGTCTTATATACTCTTGCTCCAACATATTAGTTCAATTTCTTACTTCAAACAAACTGAAAATTTGGAATGTCTCTACCCACCAAATCAGTGTGCTATAGAAGGCTATATTTATAGTCAGAAGACACAGCTTTGAATCTGTGATATGTTTATAAGTACTTGAGAAAGCTGCTTCACTTCCTTGGAGCCCAGTTAACAATATTTAACATGAAAGGTTGTAATGCTGTAAAAGAGACAGTAAAGGTAAAAGAACATAAAGCTTGACATATAATAAGCAATACTACTTGGCTCTCAACATATCCCAAAACAATCATTCTTCAGTCCCACTCACAAATCCGACTTCTCTCTTGGAACCTTCTGTGACTACTTATTGGCTGGACAATTGTGGTAACGTCGTTTAACCTCAATGGACATGTTTCCTTAATTCTGAAACAAACATTTAATTCTATGGCTTTGGGGTTTCCTCTATAAAATTCGATTGCAGTTTCAAATCTTCTCTCTCCATGAAATTGTGTGAAACACTCTTATTCCTTGTCTCCTTCCTCCTCACCATTTTGTTCCCTTTCCTTCCTTCAGGTTGTAACACATTGTGAAGAAAAGAAGGTACCTAATAAATGCTTATTGATTTTAAATCCTGTAATATTTTAGATTTTATCTCATAATAAAAGCAGATAATAATCACCCGATGAGTCAAAATACCTGATTATTTCAAGCAACCACAGTTTTAGGAACAAAAATGTTATATTTAACAACGTTGATACTAAGGAGAGCTCACATTCAATATATTGACAAACAAGGAATATTGGTTTGTGTTTATATTTAAATAAAGAAGTCTAAAAGTTTAGAAGTATTACATTGGTGCAAAAGTAACTGCAGTTTTTGCTATTGAAAGTAATGACAAAAACTGCAATTAATTTTATACCAACCTAATAATGATAGTTTTTTCTCTTAAAATGTTATTCTTCTTCCAAAAATCAAATGTGACAATTTCTAGAAGAATTTGAATATCAAGGATCGAATCTCACTGTGCCAACAGCTGTAATTTAATGTTATATTATAAGCAAAGTTTCCATTAATGAGCCCAGAAATTCTTCTATCTGGAATGTGAGATGAAGTGTATAACAAAATATACCTTTATATTCTTAATTAAGGAGTCTCCTCTATTTCTCCTCTCATATTTATCTTCCAGTAACTGAAATTTGTGCTTCATTCCACTGGAAGACTATGTCAAGGGTTAAAAAAATGTCTTTTGGTTCTTCCAGTCTGCAGTAATTTGAGATATTATAAAATAATTGGCTTTCTTTTTTTTTTTTTTTTGAGACAGCGTCTCGCTCTGTCGCTGTGTCACCCAGGCTGGAGTGCAATGGCGCAATCTTGGCTCACTGCAATCTCTGCCTCCCGGGTTGAAACTATTCTCCTGCTTAAGCCTCCCAAGTAGCTGGGATTACAGGCGCCTACTACAACGCCCAGCTAATTTTTTTTTTTTTTTTTTTTTTTTGTATTTTTGGTAGAGACTGGGTTTCACCATGTTGGCCAGGCTGGTCTCAAACTCCTGATCTCGTGATCTGCCTGCCTCTGCATCCCAAAGTGCTAGGATTACAGGCATGAGCCACTGTGCCCGGCCAAATAATTGGCTTTCTATTAGTAATCTTTGCAGGACATATCTGCACATTCTCAACTCTAGAGTCACCCCAGAAACCTAATAGGTTGACATTATTTTTCCCATCAAAAATCACAGTATGGAGCAATAAATAAATGTATGTTTTTTGAGATTCCATCATTCACATTTGTCAATATGTCCATTCATTCTTATGAGGAGTATATGTGTGTCAGCTACATAACATGAAACTTAAAGCAGTCATCCGTGGACATATTGAAATGAAATATCTGCTGTTTTCTTCCCTACTGTTAAAATAGTCCTTTCATTGTATTCTAGTCTGCAGTATATTACATAAAGCTCAAACAAGTTAATTCTGTTTTGAAATTATTTTGGTACAGTTCATGATACCTTTTAAGATTATGAGATGGCTTGTGTTTGTCAGATAAAGCAGGGATGATAGTAAATTTCTTAAATAAAAGTGGAACTTCCAGCAATGAACTTGCTGAGAATAATTCACTCTGCCATGAAGTAATCCTTATAGTATGCCAGACAGACAATAAGTGATAGATCTTAAATCTTCTTCTAATGCGTGTAAATAAAGGGACAGACAGACATATTTAACATGATTTGGCAAGCTAAGAGTAAACCTAGGGATAAAAAGATAAGCGATTACTAAGAGGTAGCAATAAGAATAATTTATTGAGAGTATATAATGGGCCAGAGACAGTGTAAAGAGCTCTGTATATGGTGCTTTTTCATTTAGTCCTCACCAAAAACCTGTGAGTAGATGTTATGTCATAGCTGAGGACACTGAGGCTTGGTGGTGATGGGAAAGAAAGGATAAATAATCAGTTGAAGGTCACAGAAATTGTAGGTGACAGGACCAAGATTTAAGCTCACATATATCTGGCTATAACTATTTTAATTTTAACTTTAAAAAATTGTATTCTTTAGCTACTTAAGAACATTCAGCTTGGAATAGCAAGTCCTTAGGATCATTTCCAACATGGAGTTAATTGGTGGAAAAAATAAATAATGATCTGTATGGTGTTATGGTGATTAACAGGCCAGTATCAATAGTCGTTTTTTTTCTATGTGTGAAGATTTTTGGGAATTTTTTTCAAAGGTAAATAAGAGAGGACTAGTATAAAGGACCCACTTTTCTCATGTACACTCTCAAAAGTGCTTGAAGTCAGAAGACAATTTTGTACTTTCACTATATATTTTACTTAACCACATTGCAAATGACAAAGGCAATGACATTGTACCAAAGGGTAAGAATTTCCATGCAGAATTGCATGATGCCTCTGAAGGTATTTTGAAGTATCATTAAAATGAAAGCAGAAGTCTGTAACTTTAAGAGGTCAATTGTTAATTTTTTTTTCTATGTGCCCTTTGTATTCAGAGGTCTGTGTCAAGTAGCTGAGAAAAAGAAAGTAGAACATCTTTTCTACAGAAGCTCTTCATAGTATACATACAGACAATACTTTATCAAACTTTATAAGCTTAATTCATCAGAGGCATAAAGGACTCATGGCATGAAGAAAGGAATGGAGATACTACTTTATGCTCAATGATCACTAAATTCTATTCAGTACCGATGTATGTTATCTGACGTCTATCAGAGAAACAAGCCTTTGCCGTTAGCTCTGAATTTCACCCCTCTTCTTTTTATCTGTCTATGCACATTGTCACATCAAGTATGGAAACAAAGTTAAGAAATTCTAGATCTACCTATATTATGTTGGTTTTGCCAACTGTCTCATATTTAGTGAATACGTAACTCTCATTATTGTGATATTAATAATTTTACTCCATATAGTTTCAAACCACTTTCACATGATCCTCATAAAATATTACAATATACGCAATAGAATATCTTATCATCCCTACTTCATAGAGGATGCAGTTGTGGCTCAAGAAGTAAAATAGCTTATCCAGTTTTGCTCAGCCAACAAGCTGTACATTGGTACATTGGTGAATGTTTAAAGCAGACACTGGGTGTCGGGAGACAGTTCAATGATATATTAGCATTTGTCAATTTCTGTGGAAATTCTAAGTGGTTCCTAAAAGCATTCCCAGCAAGTATCATACTAATAGCATTTGGGAAGGTTAGTCAAATATAAATCTTTATTCTCTATTTTTATTCCTGCCATAAAGGGCAGATACTGTAGGAACTACCCATTTAGACAATTGCCTTGTCCCTGGTATAAATTGAACACTCAAAAAAAGGTAAATATTACCATCATGGCTGATTTCAAGCTACCAACCTGACATCAGTGAACACTGAATTGGGCAGAGATGGTGCAATGAGATCTTGCAAGCCAGTACAAGCAAGCTCCAGTATGCTGCAGATGCAGAAGAGACAGAAAATATTCCTCCTGGCCTGTAGCTTCGTGAGTTTTGATCAAGAAAATCAATTTAAAAAATTACTTAGAAACATATCCAGGTATTAGTTGTTTATTCCATTTGTGAAGAGAGAAAATGGAGTAAACCATTTATAAAGAGAGAAAGTGGAGTAAGGAAGCTGTCTTTGTAAAGATAGCTTCATTACATATTAATATAAATGTTTAACATTATCTAATAAAAATAGAAACAGAGGAGATAAATGATGTTTTTATTTTTAACTCATATTCAACACAATGCTGGATACACAGTAGGTACTTAATGCATACTTATTTAATTTATTCTTGCTGGTATTTTAGAGATTTGTAGTGTTAATAAAACAGAGCATTCTCATGACTTGCTAATCCCTGAGTTACAATATTCAATAGTGGGAAAGTATTGGAAAAACTGAAGCCCAGCCTTGATTTACCTTTGTTAATGATGTGATCTTGGTCAAACCATTTAAACATATTAGGACCCAGTTTACCCACCAACAAAATGAGGATCTTAATATGGTTTCACTATGTCTAAAACATTCACTTCTATATGGTCAAAAGCAGTATGAATTCACAATAAGGAACACGGGAGTTCATCCAACTATAGCCGTAGTCTAATCTTTACATCTTGCTGGCAGATACTAACTACCCCTACTTTATCTGACATAACATGCAGCATTTCTCTTCAATCGCATTATAGAGCTATTTGATAAGATCATCCCTACTGAAAAACTTACAGTATAATTTCCACTTTCCTGTAATACTTGTAACTAGGGGTCATATAATCTTTTCTCCTAATAAATTCATAATTAATGTATTTTTTCAAATTTATTTATTCATTTTAATTGACATATAAAATTGTATATATTTATTATATCAAACATGATGTTTTGATAATGCTTGATAATCTGAAAGTTATAAAATGACCCCTTACAATTTCAAAGCTAAAGCTAATGTAAGAGAATGAAGTCACAGGAAAATGGAATCTTGCTGAAAACTGAGAAAAATTAAACAAAAATAACCAGAGAGAATACTCTAGACTTTATTTACCATGTCAGATTGTTGAATGGAACTAAAATAGATGACTCCCAAACTACATGAGTGATTTAAATAATCGTATGTGGGCTAGATTTTGGTGAAGAAGAATTTTAAAAATAAGCATCATATAATAGATGGATTATAACTGCATTTAGTAAAATATCTTTTGGGAGTTGTCAAAGATAATGCTTAAAATCTTGAGCTGGCAAATTGGAGGTAGAGTAAAATATGAAACAGATGTCAAACCACAGATGTTAATGGCCTTTTCTTTTAATCCATTACTATTTTAATGACCTTCACTTTTAATCCTTCTGAGAAAAAACTGAAACTCGTAATCTAAACTTGCAGAATGAAGAAGTGGTGATATACAAAAAGTGAAATACTAGAAAAATAGAAAGGGATGGTCTTCTGAAGCATGATGAAGGAGTTAAATTAGGTTAACATTTAAGTGCTCTTATGAGATCAGATTACTTTTTGAAAATCAAAAACCATGGAAACTACATTTTTCTTACTAAGATTGAAAGGAAACAGTGCAATCATTTATCACAGGACATGGAGTCCTATAAAGAAAAAAAAGCATTAAAATACAAGGGGTGGTAGTGGTGTAGGTAATCCTAAAGCTCAGTAAAAATGGGTTAGATAGGGAAGACGATAATGATCTAGGTGTTTATCCATGCAAATTTTTTCTTTACATTAACAAGGAGTCCAAGGAGGCACTTAGAGAATATACTTTCATATTCCCCAGCCTATATGAGGTTAGTTTCCCAATAAAAGTTAATTTTACTATGACAACAAAATATAAACAACTCTTCTAATGGTCCGATGATCTTATTTTAGCTTGATCTGGACTATTTACAAATGGATATGCTCAGTTTACATCAATAAGTCAGTTTACATTAACCTCCCAGATAGTTGTGCTAAAATCAATTTCAAGAAAAGTAAGGACCAACAAATGTGATCTATATTCCATTGAATAATGTAACATTCTTGCTATCAAAGTACACTAACTAAACATCAGTCAAAGATCAGAGTTCTCAAATCCCAGAAAATGAATAGAATTAAGATAGCCATAAGCAAATTCTAAGTGGTTCCTAAAAGCATTCCCAGCAAGTATCAAACTAATAGCATTTGGGGGTTAGTCAAATATAAATCTTTATTCTCTATTTTTATTCCTGCCATAAAGGGCAGATACTGTAGGAACTGCCCATTTAGACAATTGCCTTGTCCCTGGCATAAATTGAACACTCAGACAAGGGCTTTCCATGAGCATATAAGAAACGGAACTTCCCAGCTGAGGAAAACCTCCATGAAGGAATAATGTTAAGACAATGACAAGGTGGCAGGCTTTGGGTTTTGAATTATATTACAAAGCCACTGTTTTAATTCTGCTCCACAAAATTGGAGAAAAACTTTCAACTTTTAGCCCTGAAACTTTAAAGGGCTATAAGACGCTATGAAATATTTTTCATTAGTCAAATATTAATAAATACCTGGATTGTTTTTTCCCTCCACATGTCAATCTCTATTTGGTGAAATGTCAGTCTGTTCAAACCATTGCTAATTTTCCTCCCTTTATTTTTTGTTTGAATCAACGGTGATACCTTCAACACATTTTAGGCAGAATCACTTAATTTATAAACTGCATTTATAAAATGGTTGCCGAATCAAGAACATTAATATAGAGAAAGTTTCTAAAATAATGTTAATGTTCCTATTGAACAACTTCGGTACAGTGAAAAATCCTAGGACTTAGAATGGAGTCAGCCCTCAGAGTGTAAGCTCTAAGCCTTGGCTAGTCCTTGCAATGTCTGTGTTTCAGATTCCTGATCTCTAAATTTGGGTAAAAACATTTTCCCTTTAGGAATGCTAAAAGAATTGAATGATACCATACAAATAATAGTTCACTGGAAATTACGAATCAATATGTAAATGAAATTTAATATATTATGTCAAAGAAATCACATTAACAAAGTCAGGTCACAATACCTATGTACATGTGTCAGAGGCATTTGAAACAGAGCAACTCCATCTTGAATAGGGGCTGGGTAAAATAAGACTGAGACCTACTGGGCTACATTCCAGACGATTAGGCATTCTAAGTCACAGGATGAGACAGAAAGTCAACACAAGACACAGATCATAAAGACCTTGCTGATAAAACAGTTTGCAATAAAGAAACCAGGCAAAACTCACCAAAACCTGTAATCCCAGCACTTTGGGAGGCCGAGGCGGGCGGATCACGAGGTCAGGAGATTGAGATCATCCTGGCTAACACGGTGAAACCTCGTCTCTACTAAAAATACAAAAAAGTAGCCGGGCGTGGTGGCGGGTGCCTGTAGTCCCAGCTACCCGGGGGGCTGAGGCGGGAGAATGGTGTGAACCCCGGAGGCAGAGGTTGCACTGAGCTAAGATGGCGCCACTGCACTCCAGCCTGGGAGACAGAGTGAGACTCCGTCTCATAAACAAACAAACAAAGAAACAAACAAAAAAACCCCACCAAAACCAAGACGGTGATGAGAGTGACCTCTGGTCATTCTCACTGCTACACTCCCACAAGGGCCATGGCAGTTTACAAATGCCATGGTGATGTCAGGAAGTTACCCTATATGGTCTAAAAAGGGAAGGTATGAATAATCCACCCCTTGTTTAACATATAATCAAGAAATAAACATAAAAAAGGCCAACCAGCAGCCCTTGGGGCTGCTCTGTCTATGAAGTAGCCATTCTTATATTCCTTTACTTTCTTAATAAACTTTCTTTCCCTTTACGGACTTGCCGGGAATTCTTTCTTATGTGAGATCCAAGAACCCACTCTTGGGGTCTAGATGGGGTCTCCTTTCCAGTAATACCTGCTCATATAACACTCAACTCAACTAACAAATTTCAGTTCAGTTTCATTTAACTCTTATTTTTGTTTAAATAATTTAACGAACTAGTGCCTGAATTATACAACCAGGAATTGAAAATTATCCGGTAAAACAAAACAAAACAAATGAAGAAACAAAAAACTCCAATAGTTACTTTTTTTGGACTTGATACATTTTAGAAAGCAGTGAAAACTGATCATGTGGTATCAATCTAGAATGTGGACTATACAATTCAACTCAATATAGCAATCATGAAATTCACTTAAATTTAGAGGCACTGCCTAAGACAAACATTTATTCCATACAATTTGTTTTTTTCTGTTACACTGGTGTAATAGAAATTCAAGAATGAGAGTCACAAACTTTTTTACTGACACTTTGAATAAGAATATAAGTTGATAGAGATAATTAACTCAGACTTTATAACAATAAACTTAAAGAGGGTGAAATATAACTTTCTTTAAAATGGAAATGTGATTGAAATGGCTTTTTGTTGTTGTTATTGTTCAAGAGGAATATTTCCATAATAAAGCCCTCTAATCACTTGTTTGATGATTGGTTCTATTTGGGCAAAAAATCTGAAGAAAGGCAATCTGTGGGAGTTGGTTTACGAAGAAATGTACAGTATTCTTGACCATCTGTTTCTCTTTTAGTACATTCATGTAATATTGTTTTGTATGATGAGTCAAATTTCATGTATAAACTGCTAAAATGCATGTAATACCTGTAGAGTGCAGAAGGCAAGAGAAGAATCTAGGGTATATACAGGTTCAAAAAGAAACTATAGAGTGCTAAAGTATAAACTGCATTAAAATATTGGGGAAATATTAAGTTTAAAATATTAAGAAACCTCACATTGTATCTCTAATGGGGTTACTTAACTAAAAGACAACTGAAATAGCTCAGTTGCTATCTTAATTCATTCTTTGGAAGAAGGCTATGAATCCATAAAATTTATGGGAACTCTTTAAGGGATATCCAGAGGATCCTACATTTTGAACATTCATGAAAAAAAAAGGCTTTTTATTTTTGGTCTAACAATTGTGTATCAAAGCAAACTCAGGAACTAAGGAACTCTGTTATATATCTAAGGAATTTTAAATTACAGCATCTGAAAAAAAAGGTGGGGGGGGCAAGGTAAGCCATCCCATTCAGTTCCTTAATCAAATAAGAAAATACACCTAATGAGTTCCTCCAATGGCTGCCTACACAAAAGATTTAGTTAATAAGATCCTTAGGTCAGGCACAGTGGCTCATGCCTGCAATCCCATCACTTTGGGAGGTTGAGGTGGGAAGGTCCTGGAGGCCAAAGGTGTGAGATCAGCCTGGGCAACATAGCAAGACCCTGTCTTGACAAAAAAAAAAAAAAAAAAAAAATAGCCAGCAGTAGTGGCATACACCTGTAGTCTTAGTTATTGGAGAGGCAGAGGTGGGAGGATAACTTGAGCCCAGGAGTTTGGGGTTACAGTGAGCTATTATCATGCCACTGCACTCCAGCCTGGGTGACAGTATGAGACTGTCTCTAAAAAAGTAATAAAAATAAGAGATTTTACCAGATTGTTAGAACCAATGATTATTCACTGTCAGAGAAACATACAGATTCCTAGAGTGGGATATAAGTAGGAGAAGTATAATAAATACAGTTGTTTTGATTGGGTTCAAATCATATTATTTAATTTATTTTGCAATTCTAAATATTGCTAAAGATAGACATGAGATTTCATGTGTATTTATTTATTTATTTATTTATTTATTTTTTGGAAGCAAGGGTTAAAGAAACTTTGAGGATGGTCTATGATTCTACTGAATTATATTTTATATATTAACATTAAACTTCCTATATCAGTGATGTTGAAATTAAGTAATGAGCACAGAAATAAGAAGTGCATTAGTGTCTGCCTAGGATAGTTGACATTTTTGTTATAAAATTCTGTCTGTAGCACATGAAGTTTTCAAATTTGCAAGTGTTCAATAATTAAGATTTATTCCAGACCAACTGCCAATTAGATTGTTCTCATAGACTTTAAAGAAAGCGAAGGATACTCAGTTTGATTGCTCTTTCCATTGCAAGAATTATCAGGTCAGAAACAGGCTCTGAAAGTGCAGGACCATGACTGAACTCTGGACATTAAGTGGCGTTTTAGGTCTGGCCACTGGCTATTGTAAGGAAAATATATATTATTTATGAATAGGATATCGATATATAAATAAATGTAGCTTTTCTAGCCATATAATTAAGGTCTGTCTTAAGTAGATATTTTTGTCATTATTTACCTAACCTGTAGCTTGTAGAGAGATTATTCACCTAATTTGTAGCTTGTAGAGAGCTTATCCTAACACCGAATTGTCAGTAATACTTAATTTGACTTGCCTATATTAGGGTCAAAAAATACAATTATAATTTATATAATTACATAAAATACAATTCAGCAGAGCAAACACATCCTTGTCAAGGGGATAGCTCATTTCTTTCTCTTTTAACATTTCACCAGCTCTTACTGTATTTCCAGAATTCTAGTTCTTTTGAAGAATATTCTTACTGGATAGAAACACAGGCAACCTGATGAACTTTTGGTTGGTTTGGAGCAACTTAATTTTTTTTTTATTATGTGGTTCTATAGAATAAAGAAATTGGAACTATATGGCAATGCTAAATAATGATCTTCCAGTATTTCTTGCCACACACCCTGGCCAGTTCCCCTATTCGTTGTTTCTTCTCTATATTTAAGAGCTGACTACATATGCCAATGTGGGAAAACATTGCTCCTTTTCAAACAGAAGTTCTACTTAAGTTTCAATTTCCAGTTGATTCATCAAAACAAAGCTGGTTCAGAAAGGGGAAAAATTACAAATTGCTTACATCTGTTCAATGTAAAACATTATTCATAATCTGCCAGTGATGATGGCTAAGCCATCTGGGGAATATGATAGGTACTTGGGGCCAAAAAAAAAAATACGAAAACAAAAATCACAGTGCAATGAAGAAGTGACAAGTGTGAAGGTCTGAAGGTTATTCTGTAGTTCAGTTATGGCTTTCAGGTATTTGGGGATATGCAAGTTCTAAATTTATACGTGAACAAAGTAGAAACACTTATATACTTAACATTTTCACATAACAAGCCTGAATATACTTGTTAAATTAATGAATTATTAAAATCAAGAGTTTCTGAGAAAAACAAGTGAAACAAATTGTTACAGGGTATCATTAGGTAATCTATCATTTCATTCTAATTAATAAAGTAAATATCTATATGAGTGTCCTATTCAGAATAGTTATATAACATGTAATAGTTATATGTTGTATATTATATTTACATAAACAATTATATATAATACATTAATACATCGAATCCTATCTGTAAATGTATATAACACATATGTAAATATATATATTGTTTTCTATTCAGATATATGTGTGTGTATACACACACACACACACACACACACACATCCCATAGGAAGGAAATTTCCTCCCCAAGTTTTTGTTACCACTTATTTGGGCACACTTGTGGGGTGATACATGTTAATTCCTTATTAGAAAAACACTTATAAAATCACTAATTATATTCACTGGGCTTCTCCTGACACTAATGGTACAAGTCAGAAGTTTTGAAGTTCTATTATAAATGTGTTGCTAGCACTATACATTTGTCAGAGTGTTGAAGAGAATAAGTTCAATATCAAGAAATAAATATAAAATAACTTAAATCTACGTTGTGAAAACATCTCTTTTTCAGATGTGTCATGGATAATCTATAACAATTTTGTCTTCATTAAGGAAAAAGGACAACAACTGGATATCTTAACTCTGTATGGCTTACAAATGTTCCCTGCCCCTCTCAGATACAAACTAAGAAAATTATGCCTTCAGAAAATGCTCAGCAATCAGAGATGAGAAGAGGTACTGGGGTCACTTGCACACATCTGCATATTTAATATGGACCTTCCTGCTGAAAAAACTCACACTCAAATATGACTAGAGCTGCTGTGCATTTGTATTCATTCCACCATGGAAACAGTTTGAATGCTTTTCTCTGGAAACTTATGTATCTCAGTGACAGCTGCATTGCCACAATATGCTGAAGTGGCTCATCTTGACAGGTCATATCCTGGATTTCACATTCTGAATGGCAGCTGGGATGCCAGAGTGTTTTCTCACAGTGGGTGGGCCCTGTATTTAATCAGGCACTCCCTGGCTTCAGAGACAAACTGCACGTGTGGTCACAGGCAACTCTAAGAAATCCAGGATGTATCTTTGTCACTCTAGTTGCTCCCTAAATAGCACTGACATTCACAGCAACAATCTACGGCTCTACAAGAACAGGGCAAAGTGCATTTTAAGATCACAGATTTCCTATGTTTTATTGTAGCACTTTGCCCTGATGCCATGTGCAACATCAGTACTGTACACTGTTGATAAACACTGGTTAAGTAATTCAAATTTCAAACTGAAATCTATTTCTATATCCACTTAGCTATGCATATACAGAATGTATATACTGAAGCAAAAATAAAACACTCTAATTTACAGTTCTAGGACATCTCACTAATCAGAGCAAACCTGCGATTGCAACTACAAAAACATGAGTCCACTACCATTCACTGGAAAGTAAATTACCTGTCCTGGGAGAGCCTGGGGTTCTGGGGGAGTTTTCACTTCTCGGGTTCATTACACACTGGGGCCTGCATAAACCAGCTACCGTGTAAAACCCTAATGAGCTGATGAGTAATAAATTGATACGTGCTGAAATAAGGAACATTTTTGTCAGCCTTTCAGAGTTCCTCTTTTGTGCCAGGCAAGCAGCTTTCCAAAACATTCACTCATAGCTCCCTGAGAAAGCAACTTTCCGGTACTCCTTAGGGTCAGTGTGCTTTTTGCAGGCTCCAAGCTCCACTTTTCCTTCTCTGAGACCTCAAAAAGCAATACCTCTTTGAAAATCCCTCAAAGTGGCTCATTATGGATCAAAAGCTTTTCTGTTAGACGGAAACATAGGTTGGATTTAAGATTTCTAATCACGTCTTTGCTAAAAGGCTCCTCTCAGGCCAAAAGTTGATTTTGCCCTGGATTTCCTCACTCATGGGACCCCATAGACATCTCTAGGGCTATTTCCCTTGTCTAAACCTGCACTTCGCCTCTAGAAAATTTAGTTAGAAAGGGCTTAGAATTCTAGAAGAGGATCAGAAGACTGTGTGGGATGTGGAAGATCCTTAGTCTTGAACAAGCATTGGTTCAAGTCAAAAGAGGTAAACTACTATTTTTTAATACTATTTTTAAGTAAGCAAGGGAAGAGTTCCGTTTTTTTTCAAAGGCCCATATTCCTGGGAAATTTTCTCAGCAGGTCTGAGACTGAGAAGAATTTTCATTAGCTTAATTATTGCAGCCAGGAAAAGAACAAAGACTTGTCAAATGACTCACTATGAAATAACTACGAATTCTGATGCAGGCAATATTTGAGCTCAAAACACAGCCCAGTGACCTATAAAAACAGTGTGGGAATAGTCATTTGTAGGTGTAGGAATATTCGCAAGTCACATATCTTTACCTATAAACTGCGAATATTCTGCGCATAGGAGCATCAGTGTGTATTCACGCTTGCTCTCACCTCACTGCCATGCTCTGCTCTCTTGGGCTAATTGCCAAGAGAATCCCAGCGAACAGTACCCAGTGAGCCCCTACAGAGCGGTGTGAGCCATGCAGTCTTCCCCAGCACTGTCTGTCTCTCCCCTCAAAATAGTTATCTATCGGTTTGATCACTAAAGATTCTTTGTCTTTTGGTCTCTCATGGATTAGAAATTTAAACTCAAACCTTTTTCAAAGACAAGCACCTATATATTATTTGATCTATTTTTTCCCTTCACTCCTCCCAACTATTACCTAAATGCTTTGATAAATCTTTTCATTTACTTGAATTTTTTTCCTTTGCCTGAATTCTATTTTAGAGTAATAAAGATTGAAAAAATAGGATATTGACAGTGATATATCTATAATAGGGGAAAGGAAAGTCATAAGTTACAGTAGACATAATAAAGTACTTGTGTATAACCTCTAAAATTCTCGAACACATTCAGATCCTTTAGAATCACTACATTTCGGCCGGGCGCGATGGCTCACACTTGTAATCCCAGCACTTTGGGAGGCCGAAGAGGGTGGATCACGAGGTCAGGAGATCGAGACCATCCTGGCTAACACGGTGAAACCCCGTCTCTACTAAAAATACAAAAATTAGCCGGACGTGGTGGTGGGCGCCTGTAATCCCAGCTACTCGGGAGGCTGAAGCAGAAGAATGGCGTGAACCCGGGAGGCGGAGCTTGCAGTGAGCCGAGATCGCGCCACTGCACTCCAGCCTGGGAGACAGAGCGAGACTCCGTCTCAAAAAAAAAAAAAAAAAAAAAAAAAAAAAAAAGAATTACTACAACATTTCTATCTAGCAACATATTCTTCTGTAAGGAAAAATGATCTTTCCAAAGCATAAACAACATAAAGAGATAAGAAGTCTTTATTTATTATTTATGTTTCATTTTTAAGAGTATACTCATGTTATTTTTGCAATCTTTGGTCATAAATGTGCCACACTGAAGATAAAATACTTGTGTGGCTCGCTCTAAGACTTTAGCAATCGCTTGCAAAACTGTTGAAGACCTGTTACAAGGGGCAAGTAAGTGAAAGGGAATAGAGTTTACAAGACATTCTGTGCAATAATTATGGGTGTAGACTCTGGAGCCAGACTGATGAGTTTCAAAGCCTAGTGCTACCACTTACTATGTGAGCTGGTATAAGATATTTGATTTCATTGTGCTTTATTTCATCGTCAATAAAATGGGAATATTATTTACCTTATAGAGTTGTTATGGAGACCAAATAAAGTAAAATTTGTAAAGTGCTTTAAGTAATGCCTAGCACATAATTAGTACTGTAGTATTTATTGTTGAATAAAACAGCCAGTAGTTTCCTATCTGGATTTCAAATTTTCAAAGCCTAATCCATTTCTAAGTTAGAAACTGTCATATGCAGCAGATATCTGTATACATCAAATATTTTATTCTTCTGAATTCAAGATACCTCTATAAACCCTCGACAGACTTATTTTATGTGTTATAATATTTCTGGATGGTAATATATTGTAATAACTTCATGAGTTCAGGCAAGCAGTCAAGGACACATCATCAAGAATGGTATGGCAACTGATTATTGTATAACTTAGACAAAGATATTCTTTCAAATGGTTGCATTATATTTGTCTATGTGTGTGCATAAATGTACAAATATGCAAGAAATATATGTGTGTAAGTACAACTAAAATTAATTTTTAAAGGATACAAGCAAATAATTTCTACAGGAGATTCAGTAATCATATCTATTTATGTAACTATACTTGCATATGACTTCAAATATAAATATTATGTTTTATTATGTTTACTTAGAATTGGTAAAGCACAGTATAACCAATGCATTCTTAAAATTAGACCTATAGCTTCTCAAAATAAAACCTATTACGCATACATATAGGACTTATAATAAATGTCCAGTGACAACTCTCTTCAATAGTATTAATTGAAATTGAAATAGCTAGCTTGCCAGAGGTAATTAGTTAGATTATATAATTATATTTATCTACCTAAATTAACTTTTTGAATGATTTCTTTTTTCATTATTGCTTCTGTTCTCCATTGACCACTTAATTTTGAGGAACTACTGTTCTCCAGGTACTTGGCTGGTGAACAGGCCCAGATGAGAAAAGACATAGTCCTTACCCTGGGGTGACTGACAGTCTCTATCCCATAACTAAGGCCCAGGTAGCTGTTTACTGAACCACAAAAGGACTGAATAAAATGCCTTGCAGGTGCCACATCAAGACAATCTCCAAAATGTAACTATAAAAAATACTAAAATTATACCTTGAGACATAAAACATTTATCAATTCTAAAACTTCCCACCTGGATTCTTAACAAGATTTTTTTTTTATTCTTTTTGAGGCACAATTCTTTTCATCTTAAAAAAAGACTTATAAAACCTACTTACGATGATTCAATGATAAAATAAATGTTCAATAAATGGAATTATTATTACTACCATTGTTTTTCTTTCATGCAGAGACACAACTCTTCTTCAGCATATTTTCTCATCTCCATTGTGTTTCATGAAATTCATTTTTCTTTCATTCTCCACTATCTCTGCTCCACTGAAATTATTGTCCATCAGGCCCAATGCGTAGAGCTAAAATGCTCCTATATGAGTTGGGTCTGATTATCTCTGAGGATCAGGGGGCTCAAAAATATATATATTTAAAAAATTTTCTTTATCTAACTCGAACTAACTTTTCTACAATTGGTTTGTGTTATGGGGAGGGGGGCTGGAAAGGTGACACAGGAATTGAGAAATGATGGGAATCTACATATTGTATGCAAGTCAAAAATACTTGAGTATACTCCCAGAATCTAGAACCATAACTTTATTTAAAATATTGGTTCTAGGAAATATTTAGAAGGAAGGAACTTACCTATGAATTCTAAAGAGAATCTAGTTTAGTTTAAATGCTATTTTAATCTTTCTCTACATAGATACTAAATATCAATAACAAACACTCCATATTTGGATGGATTAAGTGTGTTCTGCTCATTGACACTTAAAGCAGAAGCTTTGATACAAATCAGTTCACACTTTAGGTTTTATTTAATTAATTATTTATATTTATTTTAGTTAAATCCATATGGGTTAGTTTTTCTTTTGGAGGCTCTATTGGGGCACCACAGTGTTTTCAATTATAACTAAGATGTGATACTGTATATCTGGGACATATGCCTAAGGGAAGCCTTCTCAGTTTCTAAAAAAAATGAAGATATTTTCGTATCGCAGATGTTTTGTTATTGAAGATATTTCAGTATCACAGATGTTTCATTTTCAAACATGCTTTGGACCACAGAAACTGCAATGATAAGAAGAGAAATTTGCTATGCCCATAAATGAAATGAAGGAGATTGTTCTTATTTTCAAAGTATGACTCTCCCTTTTTCAGTTAATGTAGGTTACTGCACTAAAATGTATTGCAGCATTCTAAAAACATAATCTTAATACATCCCTAACTAACTTCCACATATATCTCTTTCCTTCTCTTCTTTTTTTCATTAGTCTGCCTTAGATCACCATTAATTTGCACAAAGGGTAACAAATTAACCTCTAAAATGTTCTTATAGGCTCCTGTTACATCATTCGAGGCCATCTAGAAACTTACACCAACCCAACTCTTCAGGACATTCTCTGATTGTTCTTATTCAGTTCTAACTTTTCTACTCTATTGCTTTTGCTCCTCTTTCCCTCTATGTGTCAAGTTTCATCTACCTTACTACTCTACCACCTTCCATTAAGAAAATCCAATCCACTCTTACAGGCCCTAAATGCCTCCTTTTAATGAAGTATCTCATGATTTACCCCGAGGAAAGTAATTCTTCCCTTTATAGCATGTTGCTGTGTTCATTCATTCATTCTATCTTTAGTCAGGTAATATACATCATGCTATGAATTCAAAGGTGAATCAGGCAAACTCTGTACCCTCATATCACACGTAGGTGTCTGCTTGGTTGTATTTGGCATAAGTTTTATAAATTCTTATTGGTTAACATATTATTTTGCAGGAAAAATTGTGAACTCTTTCAGGGAAGAGATTAAACTAACTGATCTTTACATCCCTGGTACCTAGCACAGAGTCTTGCATGTAGAGGAAGACAATAAATCTTTGTTAAAGTGAAGTAAATTCCTAGCCTTCTTGCTGAGTTGAAATTCATGATTGATGACACACAGGGTTTTTGCATTATTTAAACGTTTGTAAGTTGGTTTCTAAAATTATTTTACTCAATTGATTGGGCTGCAAAATGAATACCTAGCATAATAAATTAAATCTTCTGTGCATTTTTATTGTAAAAGGCAGTATGGAATTGAGAGGAAGTAGGAAACTTACAGATGATGGAACCAAGCTACTTGGATCTCAGCCTTGAATTTTACTGGTTATGTTAACTTGGGCAAGTTACTTAACTAATTCATTCCTCAGTTTTCTCAAGAGGAAAATAGGAGTAATAACAAACCTATGTCAAAAGGGTTGTTTACATAGTGTGAAAATCACTTGTAATAATGATTGGCATATACAGTTACATGGGTGTTAACTAACATTATACAACAAAAAGGCCTCTGGTTTTACACATGTAATTTTCTCTGTCTGAAACGTATTTCCCTGTTCTTGGCATTAACTAGAATATCAATGTCATCAGCAGGCCTTTTTCTTTTAATCAGTCCCCTAACTCAGTTTTGCTAGAAGGGATTCTCCAAGAGCATCCACTCCTCACTCATCTTGCACTTATCATACGGTACTATAATTTCCTAATAACGATATAATTATCCAAGTGAGGTAAGAACTGTATCTAATTCAAATGTGCATCCCAGATATAGCAAAATGCCTGGCACCTAGAATATGTTCAATAAATATTTGTTGAATAAGTGAATGAAAGAATTAAAGGATATTGAAGAGATTAGGATATCATCTTAATCAAATGAGTGCTAATATAATAATCAAAAGACATTATTTCTACAAAATTCTATCTAAATATACATGCATTTATATATACACACACATATAATGTATATGGATATGTACTACTGCGGTCCATTTTTAATAGAATTAGACAGGTAGAAGAATAAAAGAATAATAAAACATAGAACGCTCTAGTGACAAAAGGAGCAATTGTTAGTTGTAGGGCATAGAGAGCAGAATGCTTAGAAATTAGAAATTAGCATTTAGTAAAACTTTAAATATTAAGCACAGTTATCTCATAACTATTTAACTGACATTAAAAAGAAATATTTTTATCTATGAAAATGCCTATAATTTGGTATCGAATGGGGACATTAAAATGTAATTGCTAAAAAGGTATTATTATGGTATTTATTTTATGTTGACAGTTTTGAGTTTCTAAAGCTTTAGTACTGTTTCTCTTATTATTGTTTATTACTTTTTCTCTTTCTTAAGTTGTCACTACTGATCAAATTGATTTAGTGATATAAATAATCTGGATCTATGTCCCTGGGAAATGTCATGTTGAGATGTCAGCCTCAACATTGGATGTGGGGCCTTGTGAGAGGTGATTGGATCATGTGGGTGGATCCCTTATGGCTTGGTGCTGTCCTTGCGATAGTGAGTGGGTTCTCACAGGATATGATTGTTTAAAAGTGTGTACCATCTCCCAGCTCTTTCTCTTGACCCTGCTCTCACCATGTGAGAGCCTGTCCCACTTTGCCTTTTGTCATGATTGTAAGCTTGCTGACGCCTCCCCAGAAGCCAAGCAGATGCTGGTGCCATGATTCTTATACAGCCTGCAGAACCGTGAACCAATTAAATCCCTTTTATTTATAAATTACCCAGCCTCAGTTATCTCTTTATAGCAACATAAAAATGGCCTAACACATCCGGCCTTCTTGAATTATTGTTTTTTTCAAAATGTAAAACATGGGTGAAATGAAAAACAAACAAGGAACTAGGGCTGAGATGTCTTCCAATTTACATTCTTGTTATTATAGATGTAGCATTTTCATATTCCAGAAAATATATTAATTTGTTCTTTTTCTGTTTGTACACAAAATTTTCAATCACAAATGCTAAAGCTACCGTAAGTTCAGATCTACTAGTAAATGGCACATGATTAGCTATACAGTGACACTTCTCCCTTGAATTATCATATGGAGAGTTAATCAATTTTCCATGGAATTGTGAGACATTCTGACAGCCAGGAATGATTCTCTACTTATTTTGAAAGAGGTTGTCATTTTTTCCAACATAAACAAATTAAGTTATACTCACATGAAAGTAGGTAAATGAGTAGGAAAATGCATGGGAAAAACTACTAAATTTTTAAAAATCTTTTTTTTTCAACCAAAGTAAATGTGGCTACTTGAAATTTGAAAATGTGTAATGCTATTAAAGATAAACACTGGAAAGTTAACTTCTTACAGTATTGCTATTACTGGTGGTTAAAACAAGGTTCTCCACTAATTCGCATTCATTCATACCAAATTTTTCATCTGAGATTGTACTTGTCACTCCTGTGAAAAGCTTAAGATGAAGTTTAAAATATAAAAACGTCATTATAGATGCTGTGGTTGCCAATTATTGTTTCGGAAATAACATAGTGAAGTCCATAGATATTCACCAACAATTAATGTACAGCTATTTCAACTGCCAAGTTTGGAATGGACCTATCCCCACTTTGGGGGATACATTGGACATATTCATTCATTATTAATATTCACCAGAATAGAAAGATAACCATCAGTTGACTTCAATCTAAATTGAGAGAGATATAGAAGTAAAAAGGAAGATAAACTCAGATATTTTTAGTAGATTACTTTCTGAAATCAAGGTAAGGCATAATAAGATGTGATCTCTAGATCTCCTATTTGTTTTTCTAACCAAAATTCATTTATGTATTTCAAGACACTTTATTAGAACAACTGTGATTAATGTAAATAAACCTGCAGAAAGGGAAGAGTTGTCGGGAAAGAGAGAAATACGTTGAGAGAGAAATGAGCTTTGCTTAATTACCCAAAGGAAAATTTACTGAATCTATTTTTCAGTGATGTATTAATTAGAGATAAGCCTTATTTAGCACTTATAATGTGCCAGGCACTGTTCTAAACGCTTTGCATATAACTCAAATGATTTCTCAGAGCCCTATAAGTAGACACTCTTAATAATCTTATTTTACAGATGAGGGATGATAATAACTAACTGGCACAAAGTCATGGAGCTAGTAAAATGTGGAACTGGGAATTACAAAGTAATCTGGCTCCAGAATCTGTGCCCCTAAAGACCACGTTGAGCTGGATCTCTAGTATTACTATTAATTTGGCCATGGTTGAATGCTGCATTCATTTTTTTTGCATTGTTCTGAGATTTGTCATTAGGTACGGTAGACTACTAATGGATAAAAATACATAGAAAAGAAACCTAAGATTGAATGTAGAAAGGAAGGTTCACATGCTTTCTCAGCTAAATATATGGTACTCCTTACTAAGTATAACCTAGAAATAAATAACTTTCACTTTTCTACAGCAAATGTTAAATCCCACGTTGACTTCTCCAACTTGGCAAATTAAAGATATCATTTCATAACTCCCAGGTGGACAAACAATTTTTTTTAAAGAAAACGAAATTTAAACAATCAACTTGAATTATTCGTAATTTTTAAATTCTAAAAGTATTATCTCCAGATTAAATTTTTTACTTAGATTTGGTAGAAAACACTGACTGAAACTTGGAAAAAAATAAAATCCATCAGAGAAAATTGCTACTGTTCCGTACTGATGTTAAAATGTAATACTTTGGAGACTTACTTTCCAATTTCCAGGTTAAAATACTCCCACGTCACTTATCACTATTGACTTTACACATAGGAACTCTAAAGGAAGTCTAGGGAATTTTCTCATTAGTGCTAAAACACACACACACACACACACACACCGTAATACCTGAGGGAAATAAGATACCATTCTGATCATTAGCTCTACTTTCCACTTGCAAAACCTGAGTCATCAGTAAGTGTCACAAGTGCTTTAGGGAGCCAGTGTTGAACTAGTTTCCGAGAGAGAGAGAGAGAGAGAGAGGAGAGAGAGAGAGAGAGAAAGAGAGAGAGAGAGAGAATAGATAGTAGATAGATGGGTAGATAGATAAATAATAGAGAGATCTAGAATTGATTGTCTACTGCAGCTTTATTTTCCATACCCATACTCTCTCATTAAATTTGTGAAAGAACATACAAGAAAATAAGACATTTTAAATCTCAGTATCATGTCAGCATTTCCACTCCAAATTCTTTCTCAAGAATAATTCTAGAATACTTGAGCACAGACTATTTTACTTTTCTCTTATGCCCTTTTCTATTTCCATACACTGTCCACTTCAAATTCAAAGTCCTCCAAATTGTTGGGCAAAACGATGATTTCCTTTACATTATAGGTGAGGAACTATAAACAGCGGAGGACAGATTTCAACAACCGTTCCAAGTGAATTTCCCAACACACACTCACACACACACACACACACTTATCGATTTTGCCAGTCTTTTCATAGACAGTAAGTAAAATCATTGGGGTGCATAAGTTCTGTGAGCAGCAGAAATCTTTTACTAGTGTTTAATACTATTTGAATATTTTTCAGCAAATTTTATCTTTATTTGCTTTCTTTAAGTCAAATGTTACATTTATCTGTCATTTTATGGATTGTTTTTTTCATCCAGACAGGACAGTTAATGGAAACAAATGATGCAGATTCTCTATCTGTAACATTTAATAGTTCTGTAGCACCGGGCAAGTCTCCTTCCAGCAAAAAGGGTGAAATATTTTAGATGCAGTGGTTGCAACAGAATGACATTCAACCATAAGAATGAATTTAAGAGGTTTTAAATGAAACATCTGCTATTTTATTTTGCTCGTATAGTGCCACAAAATCATAGTATTTTGAGAAAACCATTAAGCTCAATATTAAATTTAAAATGCTAGAAATTAAGATAACCTATATATTCTTAAGTACTGTTGCAAAATATTCGGTTGTAATTCTCTTTAGTGGTGAGATTCCTTTTTTTATGGAATGAGTGAGAAATTCTATTTCAGTTCTTAACTTAAAAGCTCTATCAGTCAATCACTGAGAGGTACAGTAAAACATCAAAGGTGAAAGGAGTTTTTCCCCCTAAAAAGTTGAGCATAGATTACACCCAAATACCTTATTTCTATTTAAGAATTAATCATAATCTGTATTAATAATTAGTTTAATAAAATCCTGCATTACAGTTCTGGAATTAGGAATAGAATTGAATGCATAATAACCTGAATATACATACTAACTGGAATATGTATACACACACAAATATACACATACATATATATATATATATACACGCACACACAAATGTATATATATACATGTATATGTAATATTTGCCATATTTTAATCATGTATTATCAAGAATTAAATCTTATTTCTGTTTCTTGTATAAAACTTATATCACAAATTCTAAAGGAAATTATATAATTTTACTTTCTCAGATAAGCAGCAATCACCTTACTAATATCATCTCGTTTTCAGGCTAAGTAGTTAAGAAGTCAATTTTTTCCAATCATGTAAGTAAACATTTTTCTTACCTGTGAGAATCAGTGTCATAACTACCAAGTTTCCAGAATAAAATGAAAACATTGAAATAATGTCAACGCTTTTAAGCTTATATAATAGAGAAATTAGAATATATATACTGTGCCATGTCATTACTATTAGAATTTTTTACGTTTTAGACAAAGGATGAAAATTTAGAAAAATAGTAATAGATTTAGAGTAAATATCCATTTCTGACACACACCATAAAATCTGAATGCTATTCAAAAGCATTTAGCCAGTCCAAACTCAATAGGAGGATGAAGAATTTAAATACTTTTTCTTTGTCCAAAATATTTAGAGACTTCACTTTAGGGATTATTATATAAAGTATCCATTACACATGTTGATATTTGATTGGTATAATAAACCAGAAGTGATGAAGTCTGTAAAAGCTATTGACTTTGTGTTTACAGATATCACTGTTGCCAGTGCAATTGCATTGGCCAATCTAAACTATGATGACAGCTAAAATTTAAAGAAAATATTCTAATGCATGAGATAGACATTTCTGATTGAGGTGCCAGTGTGATAGAAATGATTTCATTTATTAAGCCTGAATGTTAATAGCTGCAGTTTTCTTCACCCAATTTACACAAGAATCTCCTTGAACCATATGTTTATTCTGGTGTGCTAGAGCTGGCCCTTACTGATCCACAGAGCCACAGTGAATTTTTTTTTTTTTGAATTTTGTGAGCTGCTTGTCATCTCCTCATTAGTTTGAAACTGGGCATGGTGGTAGTATTTACATTATGAAAATCAACAAATGCTATAAATCCACTTTGTCTTCCCAGAGAGTTAGTTGTGAAACATTTACTAGCACACACTGCCTGAAAGGAATCTCTACTGGTGAAATGTTGCCTACTTTTTTGCAACTGTTTCAAATTTGGTTTCTTAAACTCATGCCGAAAGATGTATATTTGATACCTAGCTATTGTATATGTTGTCTTAGTAAGTCACTTAATCTGCCCAAGAATGTCTTAATGTCATTATTTTTAAATGAGATATTCATTGGAAAATATGCAGTATTCTCCATTTCTAAGAGTGTCTGAATCAATTACCATATATGTTTATACTTCATTCTACTCTCATAAGGCAGAATAATAAAACAAATGGTTAGAGAGCTGGATAAAACCAGAAAGTAGGATGAATGAATCAGGCTTGTTATCAGGATGAATGAGACAAAGCGGTACATGGGACTGTGAAGGACAGGATGTCAATGCCTAGAGTATAGAACACAGCACGATTTAGGTCTGCCTCACCATAATCATGAAGAAATAGAGATCTAGGACTGCCAGATATTCTGATCTTTAAAAGAATCACCAGATATTGAAATGTCTGTTGAAAAATCTCATGATACTTAGATGTTGACAGTTAATTTCATTTTTAAATATCTGTGTTATTAAGCAGGTCAGTAGGCCAAGTCAAACTGTGAGTCATGAGTCTGCTACCTCTCTTCTACAACCAGAAGAAGGAACAGAAATTACAGTATGGTGTTTCTATAAGATAAATGAAAGAAATCAGAGATTTTAATGAAGACCAATGTTACATTACTTAGACTGCTAACGAATATACATCAAATAAAATAACCAAAATACATCTTGGCCAGAAGTAATATGTAAATTATGTATTTTTTTCATTCCAGTCAAAACATTAGTAACTGATTAAATTTGGAGCACTAGAGAAAAAAAAACCTGTTAAATTAAATATCAAATTAAAAGTCACTGTATTACAAGTATTTATTTATCTATAAGAATGTAATTAATTTAATCTGAATTTATAATGAAAATGTTTCTGTGAATTCCAGAGACTCACTGTAAGTCATCAACACTGTAGATGCTTAGAAGCTATTCTCTGGCAGTTTCTTTTGCTACAGCTTCATGAATATTTGCTTTGAATAGACTAGCAAATATGTACAATAGAAAATAAAATTGCTACTGGGTAATTTCAGCAAATCATAAAATGGTGGCATTCAGTTTCCAACACTATGACATCCACATTATAAACTTCCTAGCAAAATGATTTAAGCCATAGTGACAAAACTTGCACTTAAAAGAGAACAATAATTTTTTTCTTTTTTGTAGAGATGAGGGCTTGCTATGTTGAAAAGCCTGATTTCAAACTCCTGGCCTCAAGCAGTCCTCCTACCTTGGCCTCCCAAAAAGTTGGAATTACAGGCATGAGCCACCACACCCATCCTTTTAAAAATTTTTCTATAACCTTTTGCCAACTTAGAATATGCAAAAAAATTATATTTAATTATGATATGAATTTCACTTGTTTTCTGGGTAGATACATATTGCAAGGTTTCATATCTTGTTTCAAATTTCATTTAAACGAAAATATTTCAAATGTACATAGTTTGAGCCTTATAAATAATATGGCACACCATCAATCAACTTGCCAGAAAAGATCTTGATTTTGCTCTGCAGATGTCAGCTGAAAGCCTGAGCAGATAAATGAACTTAAATTTAATGAAATGCTTCAGAACTCAGCTATAGAATTTATGTTCTCTTTGTTAAATTGAAAAAATAACCATTGAAATCCCATTTTAGAATTATTTAAAAACTTGGGTCCAAAGTTTGAATTATAAATCCCTAGCTACAAAGGCAGTTAATTTAGTTGTTTCCTCTTCTTGTCTATGAAAAATAATCTTCTCTTTATCCCTGGCCAGGAAACACAAGACAGAAACAGCTCAAGATCTGTGATAACTTATATAAATAGAAAGCACTCACTTTCTGAATATTATTTTGGCAATACATACAAGGGTCTCTAAATCAATAGGTTTTATTATATTGAAAAATCATACATCAAAAAGAAATGATAAAATGGCACAAATATTGCCATGCTATTATAAAGATACACTGTTCTATAGTGAGATTGGTCTAAAGAGAGCTGCTCCTGGAATCAGCAACTCTAACTGTGCCACTAACTGAGTGTCTATTTTTGAGCAGATGAGACTCTGGGCTGCAACAGTTTCCTTTATAAAATAAGGAATTTAACTGGATTATGTCAAAAAATCATGAAAATATTTTCCATATGTAAGCATTAGCTACATATAATATATACATATATTTAAATAAAAATATATACTTTTAATATTTTCAATTCTTACGGAGTCTTTTTTAAACTGTTCCTGATCCCAAACTTTTATATCATGTCATATCTTATTTGGTCTTATCAGTGAGACACAGCAACATTGTCTAATACCTGAAATGAGAATTTTCAAATGTGTTTAGATTTCTCCAAGTTCTTATAAATTTCCTTTCACCCTTTTATTTTAACATTTTAGAGTATTTTCTACTTATTTAACAAGATTGCAGTGCTATTTTAAAGAAATCCAAAGCAGAGAATACATACACTTGTTTGATGAAATATTTATGTGTGTGTATGTGTGTCTATTTATATATATGTGTGTGTATATACATACATATGCACATGGCAATTTTAGAGTTTTTCTTAGGGTACAAGTTGGGGAATTTTCAAGGATACTATGAAACTAGTTTTCAATGTGTTGCTCTAATGGACTAAAAAACAAGCTATGAAAATGTTCCCTAATATCATCATCAGCTTGGTTAGAAAATCCCCAATCATACCTAAATATGAAAAGGGTCAGAACATTGAGCGAGTTGCAAAATTCCCCCAAGCAGTTCACTTCATCATGACTCACAATGCTTGAATAAGGCAAAGTCATTTCTTAACACACAAGTTACTGTAGAGGAAAATGAATGCCTATATTATCTTGGGCAGCATAACATTTTTCGAGCTTTCTGTCTTCCTTAGGGTCTCTTTTCCAGTCAGCCTACATTCTTTCTTATAACATTCTTGTCTCTAGGTTACTTAAGAATATAAGAAAAAAAAAAGTCCCCAAAGTTTTCTTATTACATATATTCCAAACAATAAAAACAAATGAAGATAGTTTGTTTTTTCAAAAAAAATTGTTTCTGTGTGTTTTATTCTCTAGTAAGTACCCCTTTCCCTGGCCCCCACCTAATCCATTTGCAATCACAGTATGCCTCCTCATTATCACACTCAGTGTCACAGTAAGACATCCAAAAACTTATTTCCTGTGCACACCAAGTTAAATGAGAAAGCCAAAATAAGGGAAATGCAAAACCTACTGTACATCATGATAAAGAAAGAAGAGAGGTTCATAAATTTATTTGGAACGTATTTTTGTTGTCATGTTGGTAATTTCTACACAGGTTACTGATTTCCATAGTTGCATAGCTGTTTACTCTTATTGCCTTCCATGCCCTTCTAGAATAAAGTTGAGTATGTAAAATTATGGTTGGGAACCTGATGCTTTTTGTAAACTGGGACTTTTGTAAATTGGGATCAATACAAATTTTTATTCAAGCCATAGGTATTGGAGTCATTATGCTTATTTCTTTAAAAAGAGGTCAATTATGCAGTATATTGCTGAGGCAGGAGGATAGGGTCTGGAGGCAGGGAACATAAGGCCAATTCACGCTGACTTCTTAGAACTAAATCAAATGGAAACACTTCAGCTGTGACAAGAAATATCCTTTCCATTTACGTAGGGCATACACCAAGTAACCAATGGAAACCTCTAGAGGGTATTTAAACACTAGAAAATTTTGTAGCCCAGTTATTGAGCTCATATGCTTGGGCCCCCTCCCATCCTGTGGAGTGCACTTTCATTTTCAATAATTCACTGCTTTTGTTGCTTCATTCCTTCCTTGCTTTGTTTGTGTGTTTTGTCCAATTATTTGTTCAAGACACCAAAAACCTAGACACCCTCCACTGGTAACATAGTTCTGACACAATTTGTGGATAGGCATTACTGTAAATTCTTAGCCTATACTTTTAGCTGATCTTTAATACTGTTTGGAATCTCTTCTGTGAATCTCTAATCAGTGACAAATTACATGTCCCATCCACCAGAGGTATTACATGCATTTGCCAGATCCCTTGATCTAGCATTCCAAAACTACCTTGTCACTTCCCTATGTAATCTTGTTGGCTACCAAGCTGGTTTTGTTGCTTGAGGAAGCCCCTGCTTTGTTTTCTTCTTTGCAGCTTCAGACCTAGCCCAGCATAGCAATCTATACATGTTTATAGAAGGAATGAACGTGATACAGCAGGAACACTTCTATTCATATTTCAAAATGTGGAATTATGTGATTTCAAATATTTTACTACTTCAATAGAATTTTTTAATGAAAAATATCTGTATTTCACTTTTATTCAGTCTGATAGGAATTTGCAATTTGTACATTACTAAAATATTTGTATTTATATATTCTGTGTTATTTCTCATAAAATAATTAGCTTATTAATTTTGAAACTGACAGCAATTCTGGTGTATGCATCTGTTCCAGAGAAAACAGAAAGAGGAAATAATTGTGAGCTGAGCAAAGAACAAAATTTTAGCAACACTGATTCTTCCTGGTAGTGACATTTATTAATGGAGACCTGCTGATGGATTATTTGATTATAGCACAGATGGATTCCACAAAGTATCAAGTTCCTTTTTTTAAAACAAAAACAAAAACAAAAGTTGACTATTAAGAAGCAAAAACAAAGCTGAAAATTTTGATAAACTGCCCACATCCCACCCCAACACTATCCCCAGTTTTTATTATTCTCAGATAAGGGCTATTAACATTTATAATGACTGTACAATTCTTTCAAGCAGTATTGAGAAACATATATTTTGGTATAAGGTTAGCTTGCCATATTGTAGATTTTATATGTGCCTATAAAATAGTTTTTGCAAAAAGCTCACTGAATTCTATTGAGGGGAATATGATCATAATTTGAATAAAATGCAGAATCAGAACTTTAGCTGCAAGTAATGATTTTACTTTAATTAAGATTCACCAGTGAAAAGAAAAAAAAGTTAGTTTCTATTAGATCAAATTATCAAATATATTAATAGTGTAAAGTAGAATCTGTGTCATGCTAGATTATGTTATGATACATTCAGTCACATGATTCTTTTAGCTATTTAATTTCATCCAAGTATGTAACTGGTGCAAACATTGTTGAGTATCTACAACAAGGAAGCTTTAAAGTTGAACTCAGTTGCTTGATGCTATAGCTTAATGAACACTGGCAAAGTTTGCTGAAATTTGTATAAAGGCCAAGGAAGCTCCTATTATAAAGGCCAATAATTTATTAAGGGAAATCCATATAAGCTATTTACCTAAGAATTCCTAATGACTTTATTATATCGTCACTTTATTGTTTTGTTTATTTTTTAAAGAAAGATAGTTTTCCACTGATTTTACTGTCTCTAGAGTGACATCAAAAGGCAATATTTTCTTTAGGAGTGTACTTTAAATGACTAATTAGAGAATGGGAAAAGCAATATAGACCATACTTTCACCATGAAAACAATTTGATGTTGACTATAAAAGTTTATACTGTCTGAAACAAAATCAGTTTATTCTTAGTTAGAAATAAGGTAGCAACTGCCAGCACAATCTCCCTCTGCAACATATTCCATTCAACTATCAACATGGTCACTGGAAGATGGTTTGGAGGATAAAAGTGGAAGCAGGTAAGAACTGAGTGTTTGTAACTGAGTTCTTAAGATGCTAGCATTTGACTTGTATTCTCACCAGGAAAACTTAACCAGAGTATACAGCTAAACAATATCATTGCTGAAGAAATGAAGTCTGGTGTTGAAAACTCATGTAAAAATAAAAAAAGCAGCAGGCATTTACACAATACAGGGCAATGATTTGTCACTTACAGTTTTTTGTTACTGAGCTTAACTATGATGCCTAACCATGATCCATCTGAATGAAGATGCAATGTATGCGTTATCATGAGGAATGGAAGTCAGCCATACTGTTGCTCCAACATATTTTCCACTTCTTGCTCTGCAAATTCCCAAAACATGTTCATAGGGCCCTTATAAATCCCTTCTTTTAATCTCAACAACTTATTTGCCCCTAAGAATGAATTAGCTATCAGTTATTTACACCTTACTTGGTATTTAAGCATTTTATTATCTCTCTCCAATATTTGAACTTTAGGTGGTGCTCATTGAGACGTAAAGCCTTTCAAGTTATATTGAAGCAAGGTCTTAAGAGGAACAGAAATTCTTCACGGAATGTACAAAAATGGTACCATCTGGATGGCTCCCTAATTTGCCAACAAATAGGCACAATGTTACACTAGAGGGCCAGAGTTCCTAAGATATGATGGCAAGTATCCTTCCTTAAGAACTGAGCAAATACTTTATAATTTTGCTTTCACTTATTCTCCACAGGTGACAGCCCCAGCATAAGATCATCTGGATGAAACAGTTGTGTAAGAATTTGCATCGTATATAATGTGATTTGATTGATCTCAAAAGAAACTATTGAACAATATTTCCCACATATATCAACCACCATGTATTATGTTTAAATATAATCTTCAGAAAACCATACTCAATCATAAATGTACTATCTTGAAGGGAGAGTACAATCACCTACTAACACATAAACAAGAAATCTCATCCAGCAGAGTAGTGGGGAACATAGAATAACCCTGGCTATTTGGGACACACATTGATGAGGGGAGGCTGCCAGAGGTATCAGAATCAGGCCACTGCATTTTGATTTTACTTCCTGCACTGGATACTGGTCTTCACTAGGGATCTATTTTGTGATTCTTCTCTTGTAGGTCTGAATATTCTTTTTGATTTATTTTATCCATGGAATGTGAAAAAGTAAATGGCTTATTTCTAAGAAGTCAGTCATAGGTGTTAGGCTCAAACTGGAAACTGTAAGAAACAAAACTTCCAGCTTGCCTCTGGTGAATGTGGCTCCAATACTTGCCTTTATGTAATCAAATAACTGAAAAAGATTGTTAAAGCCACTTTAAAAATAAGTTTATAGCTAAAGGCTTTAAACTTATTCTGCTACAATGTATTTACTCATCCAGGTTTTTAAATGATTTGGGGGGTAAGGTTTTAGAGCAAAGAGAAAAAGAAACAGAAATGACTCTTTCTTTGATCTCTTACCAATAGGAATCTGATATGGCACACTAGTCTCTGAAAAAGTTGGCAGAATGTGTCAGTATCTTGTTTCCTACACGGCAATTCCAGTGGTCAAGCCCCAAGTCTTTTGCCTTAATCTCTAACTTACTTCTTGTATGTTGAGCTGGCTTAACAAATGGCGATAGCCATAATTTGGAAGTTGTGGCCTGAGGCTGTGATTATATGATCAACCACATGAGACACTAGAGTTAGTTAACTGACCATGATCAATCACATAGAAACAAAAGACCTAATCTAAACTATTACACTCAAGCTAAAGTACACTTGTATCATTTGAAGAAGATAAGGACCTGTAACGTTTTCAAAGATTTATGGGAATATTGATTAAATAACTTTTCTCCACAAACTCAGGAAGTAGCTAGTCATGTTCACTGTCTAAAAATTTATATTTGCATTTAACTTTAAACTCCCAACTATTTAATATTTAATAATTAGTTAAAATATATTAATTATTTTACTATATATAAGAAATCTCTGAATGCAGTAATTGACCAGTCATCTTGACTTAAATTAGAATAACTTAATGCAAATTAACTCAGTATATATTTTGCATATTGATCAATGTTCTTTTCTCCTGAAAAGTCAAATAAACAAGGGAATTTCTGAGGTTACCTGCGCACCTTCTATCACTCATTAAAAGATTGAGCCTTGAAAGTAAAAGGTAATAGAACAAATTATTGAGCTTTCCCTGTAGTTCGTTAATATAGCAGTATAGCGCTTTGTTCTGATTATGAAATTTTAGTCTTAGAATTTATAAAATAATGACAATTGATTTATTTCCCCAGCTAAAATGTTTTTAGTAACCATTTTTCCTCTATTGAGCACCACGATAAATTAATATTAAAAAATAATGGATTGATTTCTTTATGCAGATTTTGAAAGATAACACCCAAGAGAAAACTGTTACTAAATTATAGATCTAGGGTACTTTTCTCAGGTGGCCAGGATGAATTTATAGATGGTCAAACTGGATGCTCCCATGTGTCATGCCTCATTATTATGATTCATCTACTTTTCTTATCAGAACTTGCTCTTTTATTTTTACCCTAGCAACACCACAGGCAGGTAAAATTTAGTAAGCATTAATTTCATAATTTAGTAGATTCAGGGCACAAGTTGATACATAGTTTGATTAATAATAAATTGCAGGAAAACAAACTATCCAGGTTACATTCTCACTATTTAGAATTCAAGCCTTCCTTCTTGAAAGTTTCCCTCTTCTTCACCATAATACTGCCTAGTGAAAATAATTTCTAGTGCTACCCAGATTGATGAAAAAAACCTCTTCCTCAATTCTGCTTGGTTCCCTGCTTGTTTGAGTTGCTCTAGAGAACTAACTGAACCAAATTGCAATGTCTAACTTCAGCACAACTTTGCCCATTTTTATTCCCCACCCCTTTGCACATGTGCCTCAACCTCCACCATAACATATACTGGGAATTTATGCTTCTTATTAGTTATAGAGATGAATAAGTCAATCTTTGCTATGAAAAAATTTAAAATAAACCTACAGAGTTGAAAATAAACAATAGTCATACATTTTGAAGAATGTTCCAAAAGGGAAATAGATCCCTTGAGAAGAGAATACAGAGAGCAGAAACCCAGGTCAATCTCACCAAAAGGAAAAAGAGTGAGAAATGATGCCCAATTGAAACTTACCTTTAAATTGAGACTTGAAGGAATAGAAAATGATCTATGTGAAGAAGAGAGAAAAATACATACCAAAAAGGAAAGTCCAAATTTGCCAATGTTACAGGGGTGCTATGAAAGCTTAACTACTCTTCCAAAGAAATTCTAGATATTTCGCAAAGCCTTTTAGTCTCAATGAGAGATAACCAGAACTGGGAAGCATATTGGTCAGGGGCAGAATGAAAGCTGTTTTCCATAGGTTCCAGTTTGAGCCACACACTTGGGAATATCTTCTCAGACATAAACTATTTATACTTCCACATTACACAATGCAATATGAATAACGGGATCTGCTAGGAAATAACATTGTGACGGAAGGGTAACCAGATTAAAATATCAGGAAACACTGAAGTTCCGGAAGTGTGCATATCAGAGTCCACCAGTAAGGAAAGAAATATCCTTTCATGGAAATCTCCTTTGGTTTAAAATACCTAATACGCAGCATCTAGCTACTCAAAAACATTAAACTAGGACACATGTTTTATAAAGAAATATTACAGCTGTGTTGCTCATAGGTCAAAATAGAAACCATATGGAAATATTTTTAGCATAAGACTAATTTTAAAACAAGTAAGCCATTTTCAGAAAGCACTTGGAGTGAATATTCTCTTTTCAAAGTTGTTTTTTTAAAATTGCTTTTCCTTATGTGACTTGAGTTGATTGAATACTCCAAAACAATCCATTAGAATGACTACTAATAAACTTGATTTCCTGAGGTCTATTGATGATGTATTTTAGCCTATAGTTTTGCTAAAGACTATTGGGAGCCTGGTCTGACTCAAATCCTTCTGCAAACCCATGACATTCACATGAAGTTATCCTGCAGAAGGTCATCTTCATTTTATATAGACTTTAACCTTTACATTCATTTAAAATGAATTTTTACATCTGAAAGATGAGTGCAGCAACTAACATTTGAGAAATGATATTTTTGTTAGTCTTAATGCTGAAAAAAGGTTGATGGATGATGTGTGAAAATATAATCTGTTTATTTGTTAGAAACCATAAAAAATATTCTACCAAAGCAACTAATGCGTGCTTTCATTCTTTTAATAACCATTAAATATTTTTCAACAGAGTGAAAACTACCCAGATGAGAAGTTAGCTAGATATGTCACCTGATATCTGTAAGACGTAATTTTTCCCTCTTACATTTAGCTAGGAATTATGGTATTGATCATTGTGGTGTAAAGTATGGGCACAGGTTGTTTAGGAGGGTATGCCAAAATAAAATATCAATGTTCTAGCAAAACTCTGGGAATCCTGGGCGGGTACATTAAGTGATATCCTCTTGTTCACCGTAATTTTATTTAATAAAAATAATGAAGCAAAAAAGATACTGCATATAAAGTATGTAAATCAATTAGACTATTATCTTATATTCTGAATGAGGAAATTATTCAAAAGTTATTTAGTCACTTAAAGTAATAATGTAAAACAATACCTACTTGAAAACAAAAGATGAAATTACTAGAAATAAATTCAAGATGGCATGTCAAACACCAACAACAGAAATATAAAAGGGGGGATATTTACTACACATTAAGCATGGAAAAACTGATTTCTGAAAATCCTAAGTGACCACAGTTGAATAAGATTCAGTAATGTACCATTATTACAAGAAAATAAATATATATTGGCACTATGTTTGACATACAAAATGTCTAACAAAGTAACTTGTATAGAATAATAAACATATATACTATGAGTATACTATTACATATTATATAATTATATAAAATACATATTTGTATATTTTATACTTAGTATGTGTAAATTATTTACAGTGTATCTATATATATGTGCCATGTGTGTATATATACAAAGAATATACACATATATACACACAGAGTATATATACTCTGTATAGTATATATAGAGACAGAGAAATAGCAAGAGAATACATAGAATTATATATAATATATTAATATACATGTTTTGTGTGTGTTTACAAAGAAAGTATATCGAGAGTATATATAGACCATATATATATAAAGTCTGTACAGTGTGTGTGTATATATAACAGTAAATATGTATGTATACTAATTTTATTTTTCATATATATAACAAATAAATACTACTTCAGATATAGGTTTTCCACAATTGACATTTATCAAAAAAGTTATGCATTTTTAAAAAAACTAATAATTGCAGAAATCAAAGAAAGGGCAAATTCAGCAACAAACATGTCTGTCTATTCTTTTTATATAATATTTACCTAGGTATATATACATGCTTATATATATGAATGTGTAACTATGTGTGCCTATGTGTGTATATATATTTCTTATATATTTCAAATATATATATTTCTTATATATATTTCTTCTGCTGTCAAGTAAACATTTAGATGATGGTGGGTTAACTTAACTGTGGTGTTGAAACATGTAAAGAATAAATATCAAGAGAAAATGACTTTAAAGAAGAAATACTTTAGAAAGCTATCTTTATTATCATAATTACCAAAAATTTAATGAACCTGTTCAGGAAGTTACAGAGAATACATTCCTGAGGATGTTTAATTAAGGACAAGAGTGTTTTTGTGACAGTTTGAATATTCCCATGTGTAAGGACAAAGTTCAGAACCAGTGAGTCTTAGAGCCCAAAGGAATCTATACGATTATATACATTAATACGTATATTTTAATGGTTATAAATCTGACACTCAAGGATTTAAACAGTCTTGTCTAAAGTCAGAATAGGAAAGGTTTGTTTTCGTCTTCCTTGGAAATCAAATTTCTGCGTAATTCTTCAAAATTCTCTACGTCAGTGTTCTTAGTTAGAATTGTTCAAATCCTCTTTAAAATCAAGAAAATTTTCGCAGAACCTCCAAAATACATATGTGAGCTTGAATTTAAGAAACACTGCTGGCTGAGCGCGGTGGCTCACGCCTGTAATCCCCGCACTTTGGGAGGCCAAGGCGGATGGATCACCGAGGTTAGCAGTTCGAGAGCAGCCTGGCCAACATGGTGAAACCCCATCCCTACTAAAAATAGAGAAAAAAAAAAAATTAGCCGGGCGTGGTGCGTCATTCCTGTAGTCGTAGCTACTGGGGAGGCTGAGGCAGAAGAATCAATCGCTCGAACTCAGAAGGCGGAGGTTTCAGTGAGCCGATATTGCACCACCGCACTCCAGCCTGCGCGTCAGAGCGAGACTCTGTCTCAAAAAAGAAACCCAACAAACAAAAATAAACAAAAAACAAACAAAAAAACACTGTTGTAGGGCATGAGATGTTTACCAAGTATTTCTAATAAAAACAAAAATTCTTAATTCCAGGCAAATCTAAGGCAGTTTATGTAGCCCATTTATCTTACACATACTCGTCCTTTGCAATCACTACAAAAGACTATATTTTTTTAAGTATACAGGTATCTTATGTATTCTCCACTAAAAGATAAATAACAAAAACCAAAAGTATTAGGCTGGTGCAAAAGTAATCATAGTTTTTGCCATTACTTTCAATGGCAAAACCCACAACTACTTTTGCACCATATTACTACACACGGAATCAAAATTTTAAAAATCTATATGAAATATCTTTAAAAATTTTTTGAGAAAGATATAAGTTTAAAAATGGTAAATAACTTTAGAATTATTTACTATGATGGTGACATCACAGAATATTATATACATTTATCAATGTCATCTGTGAGTACTCATTCCAAATGTTTATCTTGATTAATACAAAGTAGAAGCTTATAAATTTAATGAGAGCATAACCCCCATTATATTAAAACAAATTACTACTTATAATGTGGTGACAAAATAGTACATATATATTACTTTTGTTATAGTAGAATTTAAAAAAGTAAAAATTAAAAAAAAAACTAAGGGGCCATAAAAATTTATAAGATAATTGAGTTAAATATCTCATTTTGGGTTTAAATCTTTTAATAATAGTTCATAATAATTAGCAGGGGCCAAAGAATTAAAACGTAAATATTTTAACATTTTTTTCCCAGACTCAAATATCAACAGATCAAAAGCTTAATGTTTAAAATTAAAATATCTGAATACAGATAATATTTTCAGAAGGGAATATATTACACAGTATTCAGTAGGTTTAAACCCATCCATACCTCTATGTTTATTAAAATTCCCTTTTCTGTGGGAAAAAAACACATTCTGAATGAATCCATATTGTGTAGATGTGTATATATATATATATATGATATATATATATATAAGATGTGTGTGTATATATATGTATAAACAGACAAAAAGGATAGATGAATAAGAGCAAATATTAACTGTTGTTACTTCAGGATATTGTATTTGAAAAGGTAATATAACACTAGTTTATATATAATTATTTGTTCAGAATTATTATTGTAACCATACTTTTTTTTTTTTTTGAGATGGAATCTCATGCTGTCGCCCAGGGTGGAGTGCAGTGGCATGATCTCAACTCATTGCAACCTCTGCCTCCTGGGCTTAAGCGATTCTCCTGCCTCAGCTTCCCTAGTAGCTGGGATTACAGGCATGCGCCACCATGCCTGGCTAATTTTTGTATTTTTTATTAGGGACGGGGTTTCCTCACGTTGGCCAGGCTGGTCTCAAACTCCTGATCTCAAACTCCTGATCTCAAGTGATCCACCCGCCTCGGCCTCCCAAAGTGATGGGATTACAGGTATAAGCCACCATGTCCGGCCTATTGTAAGCATACATTAATATTAATTTTATATTTTAAAATATACTACTAGTTTATAAAATCAGCTAACCAGAATTGTATATTTACTTTCCTTTCCCTACCTCTCATTTTTCCTATAATTTAAAATATTTTTAATAACAAAATAAAATTATATACAACAAGAACAAATGAGAAGTAATACAAATGTCCATCAAACAAGATTGGTTAAATACATTATAGAAAAGTATATAATGGAATATACTTTCCTATTAAAAAAAAAAGCTGTATTTATGTGTTGTTGAGAAAATGTCATGTTAATTTAAAAAATAAAGTGCAAAAGAGTACGTATGATTCGAGTTGTAGAGCTACTACAATAAATACATATTTAGGTTTGTGCATATAAAACATAATTTTAAAATATGCTTCTCTATCTATCTGTCTATCTATAGGTTTTTTGGAAGGATTCTTAAGAAATTATCTGTCATAGTTCAATATTGAAACTGAGGATACACTTTCTGTAATGTTTGTTTTTTTCCCATATTAAAAGTAAGAAAATTAAGTATAATCATCCCACCAAAGTAAAAACAACACTTGGTTATTACTAGTCAAATTAAAGTAACTGTAAAATAAGAATTTTTACCTAACTCTAAGTATTTTATAAAAATGTATTTGAGCTATGTCTTAGATAATAATTTAAAATATTATATAAAACTGTCATTAATTTAAACAGGTTATTAAGATATTAAGTTGTATATTAATAATTTTCTTAGAACTGTATAAATAAGAAGCTTTTATTTTACATTTTGTAGCCAAATTTTTAAATGACTTTGAAGTCCCCAAATCCCCTCTTCATGCTTACTATCTTATTTGCTCCACTCTTCTTTTTTTTTTTTTTTTTTTTTTTTGAGACGGAGTATCACTGTGTCATCCAGGCTGGAGTGCAGTAGCATGAGCTCGGCTCACTGCAACCTCTCCCTCCCTGGGTTCAAGCGATTCTCCTGCCTCAGCCTGCCAAGCAGCGGGGACTACAGGTGTGTGCTACCACATCTGGCTCTTTTTCGTATTTTTAGTAGAGGCGGGGTTTCGCCATGTTGGCCAGGCTCGTCTCGAATTCCTGACCTCAGGTAATCCACCCACCTTGGCCTCCCAAAGTGCTGGGATCACAGGCATGAGCCACTGCACTGGGCCCAAAATTGCTCCATTCTTTATTAAAAAAAAAAAATACAAAATGTTCATTTGAAAAATGCAGCCCATGTGGGGCTTCTGAAGAAATACCAGTAAAAAAGTGGCAATCCCACACCAATTTTATGCTTTCATACATTCTCTTAAACTTGAAATTTATATATCTGATTTGTCCCCATTAGATTACTCTCTTACTATTTTTCAAGATTCTTTTTAAATTATGAATCTACCTATATATCTTTTCCTTCTGTTTTACTGAATATGGTTTCAAAAGAATGACAATACATTAAAACAATACCTAAGAGTATCTGAATTTTGTGACTGATGGTTTCATCTTTAGAGCTTTTAGAAAAATCTAAAATTAAATAGGTTTTTAAAGTTAGTAAGGAATCACAGTTTTTGGAGGGCAAAATGTTTAAGTAATGATGTCTGACCATATGAAACTATCTAAATGATCCTCACTGTGTTCAGGAATCTTGTTTTACAAATCACTTAAACTTTTTATTTTAATTGCAGTACTTGGAAGAGCCTTCACATTTTAACATTATGATTATACACACCCTAAATTCTGTGTCTTGGGTGCTTTAATTGCTCATGAGAGGCAACCAACTCCAGTAATCAACAGAGGATATGAAACTTCTTATTTTGCTGAACTGTATTAACCACAGGGTTTCAGAGAGGTAAGTCAAAGGAGATGTAACACAGTTACTTAAAGAATAGTTCTTTGGGGAGTTTGCCTTTACTTTCATATCACATAAATCATTTTTGTTTCATCAGCGCTCACACTTCCTTATTTTCATTTACAGTTCCAGCAGCAAGTACACACATTAGGTCAAAACGCTATCTTACATACATCAATGTATTAGTTTCAATAAAATCCATAAATGAAGTTGCCTTTCACACGTACACCATGTGTACAAATTTCCATTCTATTTGAAAAGTCACAAGCCTCTATAGAGCTACTTTTATTATTCTTGGCCACAGTTTAGAACTCAATACCTTGACACTTTAAGAGGGTATATGTAGATTTGTGAACAGAAAGGTGGAGAGAGAAGTTATTTCTACAGAATTCAAAATCAGTTTAGAAAATATGTCTAATTCACAGTAACCAAGAAAAGCATACCATTCCTTTCACCAGTGGTCAGAAGTTTGGCCTTGTTGCTCTTTGGAATAAAATGGTTAGGAATTAGTGAAGTAGTTTATATTTATAATGGTTATAAAAGTGAATAGGACAAAAGACAGGAGTCTTGTTAAATTACTAAAAGAATCTGCAAAGTTTATGTTTAAAATATCTGTAAAAACCCATGTGTATTCACTGTTAATCATATGTAACACTATCTGGATTCTAACTTACTGAAATGCACTACTGCAGTCACTCCTCTTATTTCATGCTTTGGTTTTGGTAGTGGATTGAGAAATATAAACCAAAATCTAGGAAACAAAGGTACTAATTCAGAGTAATCTTAAGTTTTCTCATTAGTTTTCCATAGTCAGGGAGGACTTACTTCAGATTATTTCTTTCTAAAACTTAATCTGCTATCACTGGAATGTGTTTGTGTGTATGTGTGTGTGTGTGTGTGTGTGTGTGTGTGTGTGTGTAAGACGGAAACGTTATCTTTTTAAGGTGTTTTTCAGAGTAACATGATACCCAAACAAAAACGGACATGTTCTTAACATAATGCACTGTAATGTTAGTTTCTTAAGATGCACATTTTTTTCAGAGTCAAATTGTAATTACCAGGGATATTTGTAACTTAAAAAAAAAAAAAGGCAGTGACTTATTCTCCAAATGCAGTATTTTTATCTTATTTTGTTGAAACTTCCTGTCAACCACCAAGAGAATGTGTGTTGAGTAAACATGATCTAATTATAAGAATGCAGTTTAGGCCAGGCAAGGTGGCTCATGCATGTAATTCCAGCACTTTGGGAGGCCGAGGTGGCCGGATCACGAAGTCAGGAGATCGAGACCATCCTGGCTAAGACGGTGAAACCCCATCTCTACTAAAAATACAAAAAATTAGCCAGGTGTGGTGGCAGGCACCTGTAGTCCCAGCTACTTGGGAGGCTGAGGCAGGAGAATGGCGTGAACCCAGGAGGCAGAGCTTGTAGTGAGCCGAGATCGCACCACTGCACTCCAGCCTGGGCAACAGAGCGAGACTCCGTCTCAAAAAACAAAACAAAACAAAACACAAAAAACAAAAAAAGAATGTAATTTAATTGTGTGCAAAATAATACAATACAAGAAACTATCTAGAGATTTAAACAGGAAATGGTAAATCCTTGCAGGAAATTATCTCAGGAACAAAACAAAAATACCTTAGCCCAGTTCCTATTACAGTATAAGAAACTATTTTTAAGTCTGGGCTTGGAAACCTGTTTTTTTCAGGACTTGTATCCATTGTATTTAATTGGCCCCCTGAACTTGCGCTTCCTTCCCAAGTCCACTGCTTCTGTCTTACATCCTTATTATCTTATGAGTAAATTAATCAAAAGCCTAATTGGTTTTTGTGCCTCTGGCATTTTTCTTGTCCTTGTCAAATAAATGTCTGCAGTTACAAGATTTCTTCTTAAATTCAGACATCTAACTGTGCTTCATAGAGCATAAACTCAATTCCCTTCTCAACCACATCCCAAGTTGCTTTTCCAACTTTGTATTCCCGTGTTCCACAACAGACTCCATTATTCCATACGTTTACTGTGCACTTCATCATTTGCTTGACCTGGTACCCTCTAATAATGCAACAGCATTTCCTTCTGTTTGGTTTTCTTATTCTCTTTATTTTATCCCTCTGGCAATTGCTATTCTGTTTTTAAAGTCCAGTTCAAATGTTTGGTCCACTTTCCAAGTGTCTTTGTGAACCTGAGGGACAAATTATACACCTCCGACAACATATTCCCCTATTAGGCCACTAGTGAATTGTATATGCCTCTGTCTGTACCATAAAGCCTATGCATTTTTTAAAGGTAGTGATCAGCTCTTCATTTTTGAAGCTACAGTATCTGACACTCAGTACACTTCCAGTAAAAATACATACTTTCTCATCTGTGGTTTATCTACTTTACATACTTATATGTGTGCATGAGTGAATTTGGCCTTTTGGTCATTTGCCACTTTTAAGCAAGAGTTTATATTTTAATGCTTTTTTCTGAACTTGTGTTAATAAAAGGGAAATGTTTTATTCATTAAAATTCATTAAAACAGCATCTGTGACTTTGGGGGGAAGCATTAAGGCATTTTATCGCAGCCAGCCTCCTGTCTCACTACTAGGCCTCTTGGCTACAGATGGGACTTAATTGCTCCTTAAATATATCTAACATTTATGCTTACACAATATTGCCCACTAGCCATTCAGCACTTCTGTTGTAGTTTCCTTACCCAAAACTCATTAATTTTACTATGAATTCTTATTACTTTTTAGTGCAAAAATATAAGAATTAGTAGTTTGTTCATGAACAGACATAAATAAGTGCCAGGTTCAACAATTTGCTTTTTCAAAAAAGAGGGTGAGTTAAAATCATATCGTACATAAACAAACTTCAAGTTTGTAAATAGAGTAACCATTATAAAATAACGGAAACATATATCCATTTGGAGATTTTACTGAAGCTTATTCTTGTCTAGTGAAAATGTTTAGTTATATGTGTTCCACTGTGCCAAGGACAAACTGGTCCTTTCCAGTCACTTACCCTCTGACAGCATGAATAAGTCTCAATGATGGATAGGCAGTTCGCACTTTCAGTTTATTCTTAAGGATTAATGCATTAACCCACTCCACGTGCTTCTCTCCTCCTTTGACCATGAAAGCAGGAATCCAAAGGACACTGTCATTCAGCATGGAAAGTCTATGCACAAATTTTTCTCTGTCACTCTCATTTCGAAAGCCTCCAAATGCTCTTTGTACAACTGATGGATTCATGGTAATAAAATCTGATTTAGTTCCCACATCTGCAGCAAACTCCACCACAGGAGCTAGATTACACCTGAAGAGGAAAAAATTAATGGGACAAATGAAAAAAAAAGAAATATTCACTGGTAAAATGGTGTTTATGAAAAGAAGAATGGGAAATGAGCATTTTTTTAACCATGTGAAAAGAAAACCAAAAGATCATCTACTTGATAAGATTACATTTTCAATAAGTCTCCGCACGTGCAGGAATACTGCCTGCAATAAAAATATACAGTCCCAGTACAGGGCTCAAAATGCCTCTTGTATGAATTCAACCTGTTGTCTAAGAATATCCTTTGCCATTACCTCATAAAACCACACAATTTGAATTTGTAATCAGAGAATTTATGATGGTAAATTCACAAGGGTTCTTTGGCCATTCAGTAGTCAATTTAAACCACATGCTGCTCTACAAGTGAATAAAACACATTGGACTTGACATTCTAATCTGCACCACTTGTAAAGCTTAAGTCATTTCAACAAGTTTGTAAGTGTAAGGAAATAAAGTTGGCTTTACTTACACGCTGAGGTTAGGGGAAAAGTGCAATTCCTTATAGTGTTTTACACAAACATATTTACAATTGCTTTCTATAGGTCTAAATGGGGAAGAAAAATAAGAAAAGTGGAGATGTCATATTTAATATGACTTTCCGGGGTTTTAAGTAATATAGAAAAGCTCTTACTATAAGATCAAATATCAGCCTTCCTGTTATTTTAGGACATCCTCAAAATATCTGTTTTCCCTTTTCGGACTTATGCATCCCTGGGGAATGCATATGTAGGGAAAGAACAGAATATGTTGTACTGTTTTCTCCACTAGAGCCATAAGGTTTTGAAAAGAGCTTGGGCCTGATGTTGTTTATATAACCTGTTATTTATATTTATATAATCTAATATAACATTCTTATATTAGAAGAAAGCTTTGAAAAGCACCTTGAATTTGGCCTTTAACCAATTTCTGATGCTTCTTTGATCGGTCACATAGACCTTTTTATACCTGATTTTAAAAATAGCTTCATTTTTGTTTTTTTTTAAAAACTATTTTTAACTTGCTTTTAAAAAGGTAGGTTTTAGTTGATAAAAGAAAAGTTAGATTTTGATAAACAAGAGTTTACTGTATTGGGAAAAAGTTGTTTGAATCGATTCAATCAAACCCTTCATGAAAATATGAAACTATTTTTAATACTTTTATCAGCCTTTCAAGGGAAGGGATTTTCTTTTTCTGCATTTTTGCATGTTTGGCTACATTATGAAAGTTCCTTACATTTCTCTTCCTTGTGTATTTTGTCACATTAATTGAATTATTAAACATTTTAATTAAAAAGTAAAGTATGTGTTCTGATACTAAAAATACTGTCTTATATATCGTTCCTTATCTCTCTTAATTAATATATCTTGTTACTTCCTAGATCTCTGACAATATTTAGCTACAACAACAAATATATTTCATCTCAAATTCTATGTTATTTAGGGTTAGCTACTGAGGGAAAAATATTAACACAATAATATATAAAGTATAAAGATTATTTATAAAATATATATATTTTTATAAATATATATAAAGTATATATAAAGTATAAAAATAATATATAAAGTATAAAGATTATTATCTTTTCAATTTAGGTATCTTTAATTACATCCACTATATTATATGACAGAGTATGTATTTGTTTCTACTCATGATTCATACCACTAATTATGATTAGATATTATTCATTCTCATTATGGTAAGAATATTACAAACAGGACTACCCAGAAAAAGATTTGCTGCATGCGAATACTTGTCAAAGTGAACACCTTCTTGTGGAACTCAAGGAAGATCAAGGACTTGATCATTTTAAAGTCCTAAAATGTGCTCTACACAAATATTAAAAGTAATCTAAACTCCTAATGAAGCTAGTTATCACATGAATTTGGATACTATGGGGAAAAGTATATTCTGGACATCATTATTACTGACACTTCTTTAGGTAAAATAGGGAGAATACATGTAACATTACAGTTGACATGTTCCTGTTGGGGAAGTGGCTTCGGACATATTTTTCCACTAAAACAAACCCTCAGTAATTTCTTTTTAGAGGATTCCAATTGTAGAAAAAACAATATTTGTACTTTATTTTCACTATAATAGTAAAACTAGTAAAAACCAACCCAATTAAATAGAATAAAATGATATATTCTGCTGAATTATCCCTTCAGGAAAAAAATCACTCAATTACTGTATACTTCTTCTTGCCACATCTTTAAACATCCCACCCCCTATCCATATTTGCCAATACCCACTCTTGATTTTCTGGCCATGAATTTCTCAAAAGGTGGTAAGATGCTCATCAATTAAAGCTGAAGGCTGAAAGATAAATGCTTTCCACTTTGAAAGCAAAAAGAAGCTAATGGAATAAGAATATTTATGGAGAACAGATTAATTTAGGAAACAAACCAACATATTTGATTTAATTAATGAATGCTAAATGAGTATGGTGCTAACTAAAAGAGCAATTGGAGATCAAAGAGTAACAAATCCACATGCAGAGTCTTGAGGATCCGAGCAGAGCACAATCAGACTTTGTCAAGGATAGTAACTGAGGTACAGAAAATAACAAGACAGAAGACACTTCATAAAATACAACGCTTTGTGGCTTTAGGAGTCCAGCTTGTTCATTTTCCTGGGGAAGAATATATATACATTTTCCCTGGAAAATAGAGTAATACAATGTCCACATGTTGCTGGTAAATTAACAACTCTGTGGTTGAGTCAGATTTTTAGTCATATAATTAGCTGAATGCCACTTATTTAAAAGAAAGCATTAAAAAATCAAAAATAACCAACGAGCTGTGTTGCACTCCAGCAATTCAGTAGACTTGTTGTGAGCATCCAAACATTACTAGCAGCAAAACTGCTGATTGAGCAGGATTATGAATATATTTGCCATCACAATTTTCATTTTTCTTTATAAAAAATTCCTTAGAGGCTATAATATTCAAAATTAGCCAGAATGTGTCTCAAGCATTTATGAGTAATACATGATACTCATGTTACTCTTAATCTCATAAAATAGAGGAGTAGCCAATTTTAAAATGATGGACTTTGGTGAGTCAAAATTGTTGAGTGCATATAAATATTTAATAGAGTCAAACAATATTATCTTTAGCCAATTTAAATATTTGTGCCCATTTTATATTTGACATGTTGAAAACATATACACAGAATTAGCTGTATTAACAATACTCTTTATTTACTCTAAACTTCCCAGTTCTCAATTTATTTGTGTTTATTCTCCAATATTGATTAAACACCTACAGGAATGCAGCTAACTCCACTGTATTCTAAGCCTCTGAATTTTCTTCCATGATTTCACACTGCATAGGATGGCTTCTCATCCCTACATGCAAAATTGAAGGTACTTTCATGTTAATTTAAAAGTTATATAAAATATTTATTTTAGAATTCATAGGGAATAAATGTTTATTTCATGTGTGAGCACCTCAAGATTACAGAATTCCCTAGCAAAAAATCTCTCTTGGATTGGCCATTATTCTCTGCAGTTAAATGATAGTTCAACAATGTATGCAACTAGGAGATCCCACTTGCACTTATTAACAGGCATTTATTGAGAGTTTGTTTTGCAAACACTACTCTAGAAGCTCAGACTGTTTTTCTAGCTATTTAGTTATTTATGTTATTTAACAATGACATAATCTATCCAAAATATATTCTTGACAGATATTATTAGTAGTATCAATAAGTTCTCATTCATTTAGCGAAACATTTTTAAATTCTACAACGTGTTGTATGTATCTGTGCTAGGTATAGAACTCATCATCCAAAACTGGAGTAAATATGGTGTAAAACATAGTGTTCTGTAATAATTGGAGGTTGTCACTTACATCCTTTCACATACACAACAGATTAAATAAGAAGAAAACAATTCTAGGTGTATTATAGACCAAATTTTCCCCACCTTTGTTAATATTCAGACAAATTCCAAATACATAATTATCATCCTTTTTCTTTTTTGGCCAATCCCACTGTGTTGCTTCCTGTGCTAACTGACATCTCTCAGCCAAAACATTATTACCTACAGAAACACCTTTGTCAATCCACTGTGAAATAGGAACCAATGTCTTCTCTTTTCTGCCCCTAAAGGAAGCTTGTTGATCCTGTTTGCTCCCATCTTGTTTCTCAGCTTGAGGAGCAAATAGAACAAAAAAAATCTGTTAGCTATCTTTTCTTAGACTTTCTGATTACTTTCTCAAAATTTCTATGGAAAGTTGGCACATGTGACCTGCCAGTCTCTTTGACTTTCCTGTCATGAAGGTTGTGGGCTCCACATAGACCTGAAACCATTCATTTTGCTTTGAGGTAAAAAGTAGTATCAACTTCACTTTTAGATGAGAAACTAAGGTTAAAGTGGTTGAGAAACATGTCCAAGGGCATATAGGTTATAAATGAAAAGCACCATCTAGTTTGGAATCATTCCAGGACAGGAGTTTTAACTGACACTATTATACATATGATTTCATTCAGAAATGTGATAAATGTCTATAAATTCATCCTTCACACAAACCTTCCTATAGAAGAAAGAGTGTTCTATCATTTATCCCTAGCTTTTCATCTCAGATTGCTAAGACTCAGGTATGTTATTCAAGGCCATTCAGCCATGACCTTTCCCAAATTTTGAGCAGTTATTAAACAAAAGGTTTTAAACATCTAAAACATAAACATAATATCTATACCTCAGATCTGTTGATAGACAGGATTTCAAAATGATACTAGAAAGTATTAAATAACTAATTGATAAGACTTTTGAAATATTAACCATAGGATTAAAATGGACTTTCATGTGATATACCATAATGTAGTAAACAAAATATAAGAAATAAAGTTGAAATATCACATTAAACATTTGCATGTTCAGTATGACGAATAGGCACACAAAATACATACACACACACCACATTTTATGCTTTTAACAATACCAATTGATGAAATTCTCAACTTGATAGAAATACAAACAACACACATCATGAAAATAATGAAATGACTAAACAGAAGAGGAAATTTTTCACAAACCCAGGTTCGTTAACATTACTGGCAAGAGTGGGAAGAACAGTGTCATAATTTCTAGAGAAATTCACAGAATGAAAATATAATCAAACTCATTCTAGCAAACAAAGATCTGAATACCAAGAAATATGTTAGACTGTGTCATTCCGATACTTCCGTGAAAAGAAAAATGGAATCATCGGTCAAATTTGCTATAACTGCACAAATTCTAGAGAATAGCTTAGATTTTGGAGGGGAGAAAAAGGGGAAGCATGCCAAGGAAAAATATATTGTTTAATTTAAATAAAAATGTTAAATATATACCTCATATTTATCCAAATTTGGCTTAAACTTTAAGAAATAAAAGATATTTAGCTTCATTTCTATTCTTAGCTATTTGATCATCAGTAACCATGTGGGCAATGGAGTTCACATCAATCAAGTTACTTAACTTCTCTAAACTTATAACTCTTTTTTTACTTCTTCCTTTATTGAAGTATAAGTGATAAATAAAAATATTTCAGAGATTCAAATTTTTCTATAAATCAGGCTAACACTGATGGGAACTGTACTGGGAAAATTAAATGAAACAAAATATTTGGAATGCCTCTCAAAATTCCTTGCCCTGGGTGGATAAAACATATTAGATTATGCTAATTCCTTTTACATGCTCTTTCCTTTTACAATCTATTATGATAATAAATCTTTTGAAATACATGCAGGTAAGTTAAAGGCATATCAAATAAGATCTCTGAGCAACAGGGTAAGGAAGCCCAAACTTTATTTATAACACATTTAGTAAGCCATTTTGGCTGAAATTTACTTTTGATCCCCTAGGAATTGAGACTTGAATGACTGATGGGGCCAGATCGCAAATATTTTAAATATTAGATGAAACAAATTTGACTCCATAGGCAGTGTGGAAACTTTAAAACTCATAGACATGGTCAATTGTATTAAAAAGAGGAATATGACTCAAGTGTTCAGGAGAATAAGGCCTCCCAGTTACAATTTCATAATAACGTAATTCACATAGAAGGTAAGAAAAATATTTTATTGTTGCTTTAAGAAGGATACTTAAGTTTTTAAAATATTTATTTGTTTATTTCTTTATTTATTTTGAGATGGAGTCTTGCACTGTCACCCTGGCTGGAGTGCAGTGGCGGGATATCGGCTCACTCCTACCTCCGCCTCCTGGGTTCAATTGATTCTCCTGCCTCAGCCTCCTAAGTAGCTGGGATTACAGGCGCCCCCCACCACCCCAGCCATTTTTTTTTGTATTTTTAGTAGAGACGGGGTTTCACTACGTTTGTCATGCTCGTCTTAAACTCCTGTCTTCAGGTGATCCACCCACCTCTGCCTCCCAAGTAGCTGGGATTACAGGCATGAGCCACCGTGCCTGGCCGAATACCTTTTATTGAACATTTGTTATGTGCCAGGGAGCATTCTCTGTGCTTTGCATGTAATATATGTGATTCTCACAATAAGCCAATGAGACAGTCACTATTGCTGTTTCCCAGTGATGAGGAAACTGAGTTGCAAGAAATTTGTCCAAGATTACATAGTTTTAAGTAATAGAGGCAGATTTTAAGCTCATGCTCTTAAATATTGTGTACCACTTAATCCCTAAGAATGGAAAGGAAGCAAAAAATAAATACAAAGAACTTGGTCAAAAGTTCAGTTGCATATGTGCAAGTGATATGGCTGTGACTTCTATCACCTTGTTGAACCTCATGTTTGGTCTGAAAGTCTGATTGGCTAAAGTGAAGGTTTCATCTTTTCTCAGTCTTCTGTAAATCCTCCTCCCCAAAGGTAGGGTCTTGGGTGGATAATCCCAGCATGCAGAAAGTCACTCCCAGGTAGGAATATACAGAAGGTTGTGCTCCTCTGAAAAGCCACCAAAGAAAACAGACATAGGAAAGAATGTGAAGGAAAATAAAAGGTTGATTCTGAGATTTCCTACGATGGAAGTGTGGGAAAAAGGTTAGGTAATTAATAGTAGATGCACACACACTAAAGGAGGGAGGGAAGAAGGAAGCAAGGAAGAAAGAAGAAAAATGACCCACTTCTGAGATGCCATTTAAAAGTACAGTACTAAAATTCAGAACACATGAATTCAAATCAAGACTCTTTACAATAAAACCAGTGGCCTATATTCTCTTTCCTAAAATAAAAAGTTGTTCTAGGTGAAAATGAGAAGTAAAATCCACTCATGGAGTTTAATTTTAAAATAAATATATTGAAATGTGTAAATTTTTATCTTCTTTCTCTTCAAAAGATTTATATCATATAAGAAATGTGCCCCGTATGAACAACTACACATAAACAAATGTTATTGCTGAAATAAAAAAATCTTCTTTAGCATTGGAACTCAAGTCTTGAAATAAATAACAAGAGGATACTGAAAGCGTTATCTCAAAATATTATGAGGTTGCTAAAATGCTATTAATATCTTTAATTTATTTAAATGTAATCTAAAATACAATTATCTTTTCTGATATAAAGCAATGGATTAAAATAAGACATAAAATTAGAGAGTTATCCCAGGACTTCAGCTACGGACAAGTGGTAAGGACGGCTCTGTCTTACACTGTCTTTATTCACTTCAGCATATCAACAGAAAAGAATCTGTAAAATCAGGAAAGGTGCTTTTAGTCAGAGTGCTTACTTGTGAATCCACATTTTAAATCAAACTAAAACTTCACATTTATCAGCTTTCTCCTTGGAGACTTGAATGGTATGACTAATTACAAGTTAGCACTTGTTTTTTCAAGAAAGGATAAAAAATAGAGCATATTGTAAAAGGAACCAAAAAATGAATAAATTAAAATGATAAGACATCATAAAGACAACAATTTGTAAATACTTTTATCAATTAAAAAGAAACTCTAACAGTATCTGGTTATCAATGCATAGTTGCTTGTAATAAGTAATACGGAGGGTAAAGCGTTAACTGCTGTTCTTTATCTGGGACTTCACAATATATTTATAAAAGCGGGCCGGGTGCGGTGGCTCACGCCTGTAATCCCAGCACTTTGGGAGGCCGAGGTGGCTGGATCACGAGGTCAGGAGATCGAGACTATCCTGGCTAACATGGTGAAACCCCGCCTCTACTAAAAACACAAAAAAATTAGCCGGGCGTGGTGGCGGGCGCCTGTAGTCCCAGCCACTTGGGAGGCTGAGGCAGGAGAATGGCGTGAACCTGGGAGTTGGAGCTTGCAGTGAGCCGAGATTACGCCACTGGATTCCAGCCTGGGTGACAGAGCAAGACTCCAGCTCAAAAAAAAAAAAAAAAAAAAAAAAAAAAAAAAAAGCCAACAGCAAATTCTGAAATGGCAACAAACTTCAGGTTCTACTAATGCGGGGAGCTATCTTGTCTCGTTCATTACTTATTCCCACTGCCAAAGTATCTCATAGTAGGTGTTCGGTAATCATTTTGTAAAGTTCTCTCATTTATTGAATTCAGTACAAAGCACATAGCAATATCAGTGAGACGTAACATACACATAACTGAATACTATATTTTCAAAATTGTATCCCACAAAACAACCAATTATTATAATGTTTATTATTTAATTTGACTTCTTGTGACATTTGCATAGTGTTTCTTAAATTTCAGTGAAGTCTATTTCCTTTGTTTCTGTTCTTATCTTGTCCATACCTAACTCCCAGGAACCGACTCTGGCTTAACTTAGAAAAAGTGATTTATTGGAAAGCTGGCTGGACCACAAAAATCACTAAAAAAATCATAGTCCCCAAACAATGGTTATGTCCCTGTCAGGGATACCTCAGCATTTCTCACTATCAGGGAACTCTGAACTTCCAGTTTACCCAGTTTTCTTACCCCATATTTCACTAGCCAAAGTCATAATTAGGAAAATGTGGTTAAACTAGTTTTGACCACATTTCTGTCCCCTTGCTGCTAGGCAGAGAGAAATGAAAATATTGATCAATTTTTGCTTCTGTAGTGGACAACAGGGCCCCTTTCTACATTTTTAAAGATTAGCCTTAAATAACAAGAAATTGTCAGATACTGAATAGTTTTTAAAAAAGGCAAAAAAATAGTCCAATTGATCACTCCTTATTATTAATTTTTCCTTGTTGGCGTTTTCTAGATTTTTGTTACTAGACATATTCTCTCTCAATTCACACCTCACCTCTTGCAGGAGATCAACTACTCTAACTCTTCAGTTAGCATGGTTAAGGAAATCTTTATCTTCAACTCTAACTCCTACCTGAGTTTCAATCAGTTACTGAACTCCTCAGTGACTATCCCAATGATATTTCAAATCAGCATGTTCAAATTGAAAACCATTACCTGTAGTGTTCCCTTTTCTCTTCCATAAACTTCTTGTTTTTTTCTTTATTTTCTAATACTATGTCACTATTACTTCTAGTGTCACCAAAATACAAGCATCTCAGAGACTTCTTACACTCCCTATTGTATTCCCCATATCTTCTTGGTCATCAAATTCTGCCTCATATATACTCTTTTTACCACCCAAATATGACCCTTCCTATTTACTCTTCTTGCCACTGTCCAATTTTAGTTACGCTTTGCTTAGATTTTTGTTATAATTTAAATGGTCTTACAATCTTTAGTCTCATACTCCTCCAATCATCCATGCACATTTACTAATTATGAGAATTCTGTTTGATAAGACTTCCTGTGAATGAAATTTAAAATGTAGTGTTCTGGAATGTCAGTCTGCTTTAGAAAGCATAAGCTTGCCCCTTAAGCTTGAGGACACATGGGCCTGGCCAATAGTAATTCTCAGTGCCTTCAGAATTAAGAACCAAACCTTAGATTATGTCATTTTAACACTGGTTTTACTAAGTGCTGTCTTGTATTCATTGACACAATGTTAACATAGTGTCTGTCTCTCAATGAATTTATCACACTGTGGATTAATTACATAGTTATGTTAGTTTCTTCTACCAGACTACGGATTCCTTAAACATATCTATTTTCTCTTTATGTTTCCAGGGCCTATCAGTCAAAGCCCAAAATATAGGAGAAATAAGATATGTAAAATATTTGCCAAAATGAATGGAAATATTTGAAGTTAAAAGTGCTATATCTTGATTAATTGTTTAATTTAATGATCACATTTTTCCTTCACATGTAACACACATATTTTCTCTCAAAGAGTAAACTGAAAGATGTTTGTATAAGTAAAAATAATGACTATGTGAAAAATTTACTTCAATGAAATGTTACGAAGACATCTTTATTTTAACACTTGTAAAGGACTTCAAGAATGCCAGGACCTGTTCTAAATTTCACACACACACACACACACACACACACACACACACACACACAAAATACATATTATATATATGTTTACACACACATATACATAAACTTAACATTTAGCCTCATAACAACACAATGAAGTAGTACTACAATTATATATACTTTACAGATTAGTAAACTGAAGCACAAACACAGAGGATGGGTGACCAGCCCAAGGTCATTGATTTGTAAGTGCTAGAGCTGGGGTTCAAAATCAAGCAGTCTACATCTGATTCCACACTCAAACTTTTTTTTAATACCTGGGCTAAATAAACATACACATAGATGTGAAAAATACGTCATTAAACTTCATGAGCATTGTTAGGAACTTGCTGTTACACTACATGAATTGTCAAGATAATTTAAATATGACATATTAATTTCACCATTTATCACAGACCATTAAGAATTAGCATGTGATTGTTTTCCTTTTTTCACAAAAGTGAATGTGGATATATTTATGGTAGTCGACTAATAGATATTTGAATCATAAATATGTTTCTTAAAATTGCACATAGAATCGATACTAGGTATACCCTCAAAATTCTGCCTTTGTAGTTAAAAAGAAGTGTAATTTTTATTTGCCTGAGGAATGCAGGGAAAAAATATGAGTTGTTGAAAAATTCCCTGTGTATTGCGAAATAAAACTTTGAGTACAAGTTTGTAATTGGGATATTTAAAATTAGGGATTGGGGAACCAAGTGAGAATTCTCAAGATGTATGTATCCTGACACACTCTTGCCAAAATCATCAGGGAAACTGACTACTCCATTGGTCTGTGGTTGCTGAGCAGTTACTACTGTTTAACAGAAGAAAGAACTGATTCAGCATCATACTTAAGTCCTTAAAAATTATGTTGTGCACTAAAAAGAACGAAACAACATTTATTATGGCTGATACTGTAATCACTCATGATAGAAAACTAAGGTAGAAAAACTATAATTGTTCCCTTTGCAATTTATGCTGTTAATAAGGTATGTACAATGGGTACATTAGAGGGGTTGTAGGAAAAATATCTAACTCTTAGTGATTATACCATCAAATTGCCACAGAAATGTCGCTTTGACATTTAACTTTCTTGTTTAAATAAACAAAAAAACTTAATACCATATTCACTTGTCATTCTTAGAAATACCTTTTTGAAAGTATAACCCAAGGTTGAAAATGATTTTTAACTTAGTATATATTATTTATTCAATACTGAGTCCCAGAAAGACAGTTGGTTTGATGCTCAAAAGATGTAGGCATTCTAATACCAATCAAGCATTGGGAAAAATATCATGAGTGTATAAAAATGAGTTTCAATTTCTGATATCATAAGGTAGGCCAAGGCAATTTCACATTTATTACACCATACTTATTCTAAGGGGATCATTCTCAAGCTCTATTTTAACAGATTCATACTTTGACCTAGCTGTAATGCCTGATCCCCATAATGTTCTTATCCTCTGTATCTGATTCATTACAAAGCCCTAAAAATTCCTCTCAGAATTTCCCCTGAATATATTTCCTCTTGTATGTTCTTATTGATACATTCTCAGCTGAGGTACCACCATGTTTCTTTGAACTAGTATTGTAATAATGTCCTTATTATTTTTCAAACAATTAACTAGACTCATTGGTAGATCATGAATTAATTGTGTGCTCATTGATAACCAATTTTGAAAGAATAAAAAAGGATAGAGCGGATTATAACAGAAAATGACAGTGTTCCTTGAACATAATTTTAAGAAACTTTGTTGAAGACTTCCATATTTGTGTGCATGTGTAGTAGCCGGGGAAATAATACAAGGAGTAAATCATGATATAAAATCTATTCTATTACTAATCATCTTTGTGAAAAGATATTAAAAGACACTGCTCTAACCAGTTGCTTGCCACAAGGACTGTCAACTTTATCAATTCTCTGTTTCAGAGATGGTGTTTTGTTGTTTAAAATGTACATTTAATCATGTTATGAACCTAACCAAACATCTTCAGTAGTTTCAGTCAAGATTCCTAATTGGGTCTTTCATAACTATTCCCTCCCCTACCCAGAATTTTTGTTTTATACATCCTATTGCCTATCTTAGATTCAAATATTATCAGACTACCTATGTCTTTGTTTATCTGTATTCCTTTATTTATGCTGATGTCTCTACCTGAAACTGCCTCTCTCCCTAAGACACCCTAGCCCTAAACCTGAAAAAGTCATATTTGTTCTTAAAAATCAATGATTAATATCCATTTCAATGCTTTACATAATTTCCCAGGCAAAATTGTTTCCACTGCTCTGGTGTAAAAGTACTTACTCTTATCTGTATTCTACTATATATTAAACTCTGGCATATTTTGTTATGTATAGGGATTGACATCTTTAATAAGTTAGTAAAGCTACACATAATAATAATGAGAGCTTATGTCCTCCTTTTGCCTCATTATCAGTGCCTAGTTCTGTGAGTACCTTTAATAAAGCAATTTGGACACCATTAGTGTATCAATTTATTTCCTTCATTAGAGTGTGATCACCTCAAAAGTCAAAACTTGCTCTTTATATTTGTATCTGAACTTTCTGATAAAGCACTGAATGAAGAAGTGAAGAACAATTATAAGAAAGATGAAAGTTATAATTACATATAACTTGAAACAATAGGCACTGACAAGTGTATTTGTGTTTGCCTTTGGAGTACATTTTTAACCTATGTCTTATTTACAGATAAGTATGATAGTTGAAAAATAACAAGTACTTTAAATCAAAAACTGTAGCCATATTTTGGAAATCCATAGAAGGATAGATCTACCGACCATTTGCTAATGTCCATTTCATGTCAAAGATGGATAACAACGATAACATTTCACATTAATATGAATCATACTATCGACACTAGGTGTTATCATCTTACTTTCTGCTATGATCTGAATGTCATCACTTTTTTCCTCCTCTAATATCTTCCTCATTTAGGGTGCCTTCTCTTTCATATATTTTATTTATCTGTTTATTATTATGGTCTTTCCAAGTGTGAATATGCTCATGTTTCTGTACTTCTCAGTATGTTTCTCTTCTGTTTATAACAATAACAACAAAACTCAAACAAACAAAAAAAAAGCAGACCAACATGCTAACAAACTCCAAGGGTCCTTCTTGGACTATAAGATTCCATGCAAATTCTTAACATGATGTCATGATCCTTCATCATTTAAATTCAGCATATCTTGGCTTTTCCCCTTGAATGTTCTTTATTACGAACCTAGCAATAGGGTGGTCTCAAATTCTGTCTTATCTTTTTTTTATTATTATACTTTAAGTTCTAGGGTACATGTGCACAACGTGCAGGTTTGTTACATATGTATACATGTGCCATGTTGGTGTGCTGCACCCATTAACTCATCATTTACATTAGGTATATCTCCTAATGCTATCTCTCCCACCTCCCCCACCCCACGACAGGCCCTGGTGTGTGATATTCCCCACCCTGTGTCCAAGTGATCTCATTGTTCAATTCCCACGTATGAGTGAGAACATGCGGAGTTTGGTTTTCTGTCCTTGCGATAGTTTACTCAGAATGATGGTTTCCAGCTTCATCCACATCCCTACAAAGGACAGGAACTCATCCTTTTTTATGGCTGCATAGTATTCCATGGTGTATATATGCCACATTTTCTTAATCCAGTCTATCATTGATGGACATTTGGGTTGGTTCCAAGTCTTTGCTATTGTGAATAGTCTTATCTTAAGATCATGGAAAGTATTTGTCTGTGTGCTTACTGGTCCCATTGCTTCAGATTCCTCTTCTTCACATGTTGAATAATCATTCAGATGTACAATGATTTAATTTAATTTGTAAGGCTTTGGAAGACATCATTAACTTGATTTTTGGAAAAGCTGTTATCAGTTTACATTTCCAAATGCATTTTACGAGAGTGCCAACATCAATGTAACTTTTTACTGACTAGTAAACATTTTAAAAATCTTTGTTAGACTGATATATGAAAAATTGTTTACAATCTTTGTTTCAGAAAATGGGTGAAAACATTTAAAACATTTAAAAATTTTAGATATTGTCATCATTTCCATTTTTTAAAATTTTTACTTGTAGATAAAATAATTTCTGTGTGAGGAGTGACATAATTAGAAATAAAGAGCTGTACCTCTCATCACAACTTATATTTCATATTTCATGTGTAGTTTTAAGTTAAATTTTAAACCTCATAATTAGTACAACATATAAATCATATTTCTACATATAACATAAATTTTGCATTTAAAATCAATAAACAAAAATCATAATTTAATTAGTTTTATACAAATTATAAAATTTCATAGATCAAAATCATGAATAAGGTATTAAGCAAAATTACTGGAGAAAATGTGTGTAGCAAATATTAGATAAGCAATGTTACTATTCCTAAACTATAAGTGGTTATTCGTTTTAGTAGTAATTTAAAAAAAATCATTCTAGTGCCCTAGACTTGGCTGTCTATCATGAACTTAGTTGTTTGCTATTTGCTGTTTGAGTTAAGGGAATACATATCCTCTGTGAGAGTAGAAGGATAAAGTCTTAAGGCCATTCATTGTGAACATGTAGAAAAATAAGATTTTTTTTTCTGTTCCAGAAAAGTCTATTTTGTCATAAAAGAGTTAGCATTCAAAGAGGTCAAGAAGGTGATTTAAAGCTTGCTGTAAATTATCTACCAGTGGAGAATAAAAAATTGATTGAGTTATAAAAATGCATTGTACCAGCCAGTCAATTCCTCCATCCTTTTTCTTTGGGAAAAATATCATCCCTACTTTTAGGAATATAGATTATCATTAAATAATATATCTTTACCATATTACCTTAGTTTTCTGAAGACATATATATCTTCACTACATTTATATCTAATTTTACATACTCAGATTTTGTAGACACTCCTATCTGAGTGATATTGCTTTGTTTTTTATATCACATCGTCTAACATATTATTCAGTGTCAGTTTTATCCAGTTATTGAGTGTCAACTTTACATATGTTTGATAAATTTGGGGAAAGTTCATCTTCTTATTCATATCAGACAATAATAATTTGTGTCTGTAGTCAACAGGCTTTCCTTTTAGCCATGGCTGTTAGAAAATGCAGTGCCAATTTTAAGTTTTACCTATGACAATGAACTCAAACAAGATGTCCTTTAGCATCACTCATTATGAGTTTTGTTTTACAATTTGTGCTTTTCTTTACTATGTTCTCATCTGATAAGTGAGAAAATCATTCTGCTGTTAATAGGCCTATTATTATTGACCTCACTGAACAGTGAAAATAGTGATGGTTGTCTAATATTACATTTATAGTAATTAATAGGAACCCAGATTTTCTGATCCCTAATCTTTAGAACATTTCCCTGTATCACTCTTCTTAGTTCTGTATTTTCTTGTAAAGGTTTAAATTCTCTTTATATATGACTTCTCTTATGTACTAATTTTGAAATTCAGTGTTTTAAAAATTCTGACAGCAGATACATGAATACAAACCAAAATTTTCTCAACTCCTACATTAATTTTCTCATTCATTTATCCATTCAATAAATAAATTATATATACCTCAATGTATCAGGTTTTTCTTGGAAGTTATATTCTTTTTAAAAAATCTTATTCACTCTTTATTATTTTGTGTTTATAATTGACACATAATAATCCTATATATTTATGGGGTACAGCATGTATAGATTATATAATGATCAAATCAAGGTAATTACCATATTCATCACTTTAACATTTTTTTCATTTCTTTCTGGTGATAACATTGAAAATTTTTTCTTGTACGTATCTTGAAATATACAATACATTGTAACTTTCTATGGTCAGCCTATTGTGTCATAGACACCAGAATTTATCCTTTTTGTCTGATAGGATTTAGCTGTGTCCCAACCCAAATCTCATCTTGAATTGTAGTTCTCATAACCCTCAAGTGTCATGAGAGGGACCAGATAGAGATAATTGATTCATGGAGGGAGTTTCCTCCATCCTATTCTTGTGATAGTGAGTGACTTCTCAAGAGAGCTGATGGTTTCATAAGGGGCTTCCCCTTTGCTGGGCACTCATTCTCTTTCCTGCCACCCTGTGAAGAGGTGCTTTCCACCATTATTGTAAGTTTCCTGAGGCCTACCCAGCCATATGGAATTGTGAGTCAAGCCTCTTTTCTTTATAAATTATCCAGTCTTGGATATTTATTTATTAGCAATGTGAGAATTGACTAAACTGTCTAACTGTAATTTTGTACCTATTGACCAACCTCAGTGTACCAATCCTGGTGCTAGGTCCTAAAGATATGGGCTAAAAAAAAAAAAAATCAAACATCGTGGGAGCCTAGGGCATATTGTCTAGGCCAGCACATCTCAAGCCTTAATGCACATAAGAATCACCTGGACACTGTAATCAAATGAACATTCTGACTCAGCAGACCAGGTGCAAGTTCTGACATTCTGTAGTTCTAACAAGCTTCCAGGTGTTAATGCTGGTCATCTAAGACCACACTTTGAGTAGCAAGGATTTACTTACATAAACAAGTACACATTTAAGTGGCCCTCTTAATTGATATCTTATTGCTGTTTTTGATTTATAAGGAAAAAACTATGCACCAAGAGGAAATTAGGAGGAAAATAGTCAAGAAGAGAAAAAGCTGCAGGGCAGGGAATGAAGATGTTGGTTAAGAAATTAAAAAGGAGTAAATAGAAGATAGTGATTTAAGCTAGAGGGAAGATGAGAAGATAGAATGGAGAAAAGGTAAGTAGAGAGAAATAAGTAAATAAACAAACTTAAGTTAGAAATTCCAACTAGTTAGCCAAAAGTGACAAAAGAAAGTGTTGTGTAGCTCTTAGTTGATTTCTGACTCACTATCTCTAGAAGACTCACTATCTCTAGTAGCTTTGTTTAAACAAAGTAAGGAGTGGTATTTGATGGTTAAAGAATATTAGGTGCCAATTGTAATTGTTAATCATTGCCTCCCTCAGAGTCCACCATATAACACCAAAGACAGTGCAGGGCCAGATTTTCTTGTTACCAAGGGGAAACAAGGTTTCTTTTCTATGAGGAACCAGTACTTAAGTGCTGCTTGAGAGTTTCTACAATCTCCAGCCAGCCCAGAGAAAGGAAAGAATTTACCACCACTTTTCCAACAAAGGGGGGGGGGGGGAGAGGAGACTAGGAGCGATGGAATGAGACTTTGCTCTCTGCCATCACTCAAAATCACTATTAGGAAATATATGAATATTTTTTATTGGAAACCACTGTTGTGAAATTATTGAGTATAGCTAGCACAAATATTAGAATATGCTTTTATGTAGATACTTATGAGAGTAGATTATGTAAAAACTCGAAAGATAACTACAGAAAAAATTTAAAAGCACTTTAAGCATTGCTTTGCAAAATTCAAAACAATTTTCACAACCAACAAATTAAATTCCTTAAAGTAATATATACACTATTACATTAATTTCAAAAGTACTCAAAGAGAAAGAACCTAAGAAAGGTTTTGAAAGACACTTTATACAGATTGTATGAGGGAATCTTTCTAAACCTGTTTTCCTTTACCTATGGTGATACATAAATGATATATGCAATCTTTCAAACTCTCAATTCTTGAAATTTTACAGCACACTTTTTGACAAATAAGCATACATGGTGGGGGTAAACTTGAGGCAAGGATTTTGTAGGAGCAATTCTATCACTCTGTGGTCTCTATAATAGGTAAGTTGTAAAACTCCAGGTAGAGAGAAAGAGTACATATATTAATCTCAGTTTGTAAATTAGAAAACTAAATAGAGAAAAGCTAAAAACTTCATCCAATATCACCTACAATAAACTCTGATTGGACTCTTGGACTATATCTGAAGTGATGCTTTTCAGTGCAGCACAGCATCAATTTGATTCATATTTTTATGTCCTCTCTCTGTGCCTTTTCCTCTCTCTCCCTCTCCTTTTCCCCTCTCCCCTCTCTATATTTCTCTGCCTGTCATCTCTTTTTTCTTCCTTTTTTAGAGGCAGGGTCTTGCTCTTGTTCTTGCTCTTTTATGCAGGCTCGAGTCTAGTGATACCATCATGGCTCACTGCAGCCTCAACCTCCCGGGGTCAAGTGATCCTCTCACCTCAGTCTCCTGAGTAGCTGGGACTACAGGCACACATCACTAAACCTGGCTAATTTTTTAATTTTTGTAGAGAAGGAGTTTCATCATGTTGCCCAGGCTGGTCTCAAACTCCTGGAATCAAGCAATCTTCCCACCTAGGCCTGACAAAGTGCTGGGATAACAGGTATGAGCCACTGTGCTCAGCTTCTATCTGTCATCTCTGTTTATTATCATCTATCAATCTCTATGTTTACATGATATTTAGCACATCAAACAATCCAGGTGCAAAATTTAAAAAATAATATTAATTGGACAATTTTTCTAATGCTTACTAGCTTTTATTTAACTTAATATTCTACTCTTATCATTATTCCATTTTATGTGGCATTAAAGAAGTGTTATGTAAGTTAAATTCAGCTCAGATATGGTACTAGACAATCGCCTGAACTGTATGTAAAGTCTAAAAGTGGGTCAAAGTATTCTACAATACAGGTATGGTAGAGACCGCCAGGGTTTTAGTCAGTTGAATATTTTTCAGCCCTTTATGATGGTGACTGAATCTGTTAATAGTTAATTATATAAGGTGTGTAGATGTTGGCGGTGTTCTGGTTGGTGTAGAGCAGAATGTTGATAGATTATGGCACTTAAATAAAACTTTAAAGTGACCAATGATATCTTCTTAAAATTTATTGTGTGTGATATCTAAAGATTAGTAACCTAATTAGTTATCCTGACATATCTCAAAGACTTCAGATAAAGTTCTTAGTGGGAACACCTCATTCAGCATTGGAAGCATACCTTAATTTCTCTTTCAAACATTCTATTAGTCCCTCTGCATTATTGGAAATAATAAACCTGGCCGTAGACAAATATTTTAAATGTGCTATGTGTCTTTGGAGACTCTGAATTGTAGTGATTATTCCTCACCCCACACAGTACCAGTTGTCCTTTAAGAATGAATGTAGATGTTCATTTCTGTAATTGGGCACTGTTCATGACTGGCTCTTGGTTGGTCCTCATGAAAGTTTATTGTATAAATAAAATAATGTAACAAGTGTTAGTGTTTTTGATAAAATAAACTTGATGTTTATCTTTTAACAGCTAATTTTCTCTTTAAATGTTTACAAGAAAAATATAAAACCAATGTATTTCAGTTGATAGAATTTTCATTAATGTGGACTCTTGTTGAGACAAATTTTAGGGAACTAGTTCTAGAGGTTCCCAAATTTACTAATGTTAAAAGTAGTGGTATCAAGTAGTGTTTTAGTGTTTTACAATTTTAAAATCACATATATTTTACCTTCTTCTGCACACAATATTACTATTGATGTTAGAAGTGTAGCATTAGTCAACTGAATATTTGGAATTTCTCTTTTATTAGTTAATAAAACAAAGACGTAAAGCCTAAAACTATACTCCTCTGTATTTAACAATACCAGAAATACAGATGTTATCTGAAGGATAAAAGAAATTATCCCAGAGATGAAAAAGAGAATATGAGAGATCGAATTATATGTGTAACTGAACATTCCTTCATACAGAATTTCATAGGGGAAAATCATCATTTTCTGCAGTTTTAAGGTAGTGCATTGAGAGTATTCAGAATTCCTATCAATCTTTGAAGAGATACGTCTAAGGAATAATACCAAAACAATATTTTCTTTTATGCTCCCATTTGCTTTTTTTCCTCAAGCAGGTGAGAAATGGTATATAAATGGCACATCAATGCCTAACCAAATTCGTCAAAATTTTGCTTGTCTGTAATCATATGACAAAATCTTAATATTACAAGGACATTATCTTTTTTTATAAACCTTTCTTATCAGAGGGTACTGCAGGACAAGAAGTAAGATATCTTTAACCTAGTCAATGACTGGCTTCCTTTGTTTTTCTATCTTAGCCAGTCTTCTTTCTTTGAAACATGACATTTGCTATTTAAGGAATCTCGTAAAAATACTAGGTATTTTTAGAGTTCCACATATAAAAACATTGATCACAGTGTATCTAAAATTCTTACTTAAATTAGAGTTTTAGACATTTTTGTTAAGAAATAAGAATTTTACTCTTATGATTATTTTTCTGTTATTTAGGGATATATGTACATGAGACCTAAATTTTAGAAATCAGTTCGATATTGAGTCACTCGGTAGGAAATGAAAATTGAGCTTTAATTTATTTTCCTATTTTTTTCTGTTTCTTTTTTTAACTTTAACCATCATGTAATGATATTGACCAGGACTCTCATTTTTTGAAATACCCCACTAAAAGCATTATTTAACGTAATTGATTAATGAATGATACAAACAGCCACTAAGAGAGTATCTTGGTTTATAAAGTTAGAGGTCAACTTGAGTATAATACCTGGGTAAATCTTATCTTTAAGGAGTTACTGTACTAATTAGTGCCCACTGCAAGTAAACCAGGTATAATTTATCTCTCCCTCTCTCTCTCAACAAATTTACTGTGTTAAATGAAAAGTGAGAAACAAAAAACTGGAAACACAGACTGTAAAACCAACCATCCAACAAATCAATCATATCTACAGCTATGCAGATATATACACATCTCCAGGATAATAAAAAATTCTAGGGATTCTAAAAATTATTACTGAAATTTTGTAATAATTTTAACCAGTTCAATGTGGCTAGGAAACTATTTCAAGAAAGAATAATGAGGATTGATTAAATCTGAAGCAAAAATTCTCTGGACCTTCTAAAGTAGAGGAGACACATTTGCAATAACAAAGGGCTACACATACACTTGAGGAAGGAAATGTATTTGTTACACAAATAATGAGTCAGAAGGCAACAAGAAGAACAAGAGTTGTAAGGAAGAATGAAAGTCTGGTATGACAATAGGTCATTGAAGATCTCGTGTCCACAGTGAAGTGACTGGTTTGTTTATGTTCATAATTCAGATTAGAATTTTGTATTTTCAAGGGTTGTTACAAATCTAAGAATGTTAAGAGGTAGCACAATATGACCCTCAAAATAGAAAATAGATATCATCCTAAGGGAAAATGTAGTACCAGAAGAAATAATCCAAAGTCTATTGGTTGAACACTTACACGTGATTATGGAGAGCTTCTATTATTAAAATTATTATCAAAATTGTCTTTGATTTTTGTTTCATATACTCTATATTTAAATTACTTATGGTGACACTCTCCACCTATCAATTACAAATTGGTATTTGTGAGCTGAAATTAACTTTTGTCTTTGGGAAAATGGGTTGGCATTGGATTCTGTTTTACTCCTCCGTCTTTACTACCCCTCAAATAATGATTTGATTTCAGAAATTCAAATGGCTATTAATTAACCTTTGAAAAGGATCTAACTTATAGGGAGTTTAGGCACTGTGAGAGTTTGGTTCATCATTAATATTGCCAGACATAGCACCTCATTTTTCGGCTTGATGGTTTGAAGGATATATTCTTAGGAGTGGCCTAATTAATCAAATGAGAAGAATGAGGTCACATGCCTCTTCACAAGAAGTGACAGTCTTTATTCAGAAGTGACAAAGATTTTTTTTTAATGGAGTTTCGCTCTTGTTGCCTAGGCTGGAGTGCAATGGAGCGATCTCTGATCACTGCAACCTCGGCCTCCCAGGTTCAAGAGATTCTCCTGCCTCAGCTTCCTGAGTAGCTAGGATTACAGGCATGCACCACCACGCCTGGCTAATTTTGTATTTTCAGTAGAGATGGGGTTTCTCCATGTTGGTCAGGCTGGTCTCGAACTCCCGACCTCAGGTGATCCACCTGCCTCAGCCTATCAAAGTGCTGGGATTATAAGCATGAGCCACTGTGCTGGGCTGCAAAGTTTTTATTCCCAGGCATTACTTTTGCTCATTTTTTTGTTTGTAATGATGACTCTTAAGTGCTAACTGAACCTTGATACAACCACCAACTACTTAATAATAACCAACTATCAGTGTTTTGCTTATTGCTTCCTACAATAAAAGAGTATATTTTTCAGCTCATAGGTACTGAGAAAAGTTTTCAAGTATCTCCACAATTAAACACTGTATAATACAGTAAGTGATCACGTACAATTTCATAATAAAATGATAAAATTAAACTCAAAGGAATGAATTTCTCAACTAGCTATTAAGTAACAAAAGATGATTTTTGTGTAGATATTGTTTCTAAAATGTAGATACTTTCTAAAGTGTTCATTAGAAAATCTGATTTTTTGTGGTAAATCAGAAATTTTGTTGTAGAATGTTGTAGATTATATTATGTGGTATGCAGTACCACATGTTTTGCTTGGTGAGAGGGTGAGACAAAATGCAAACAACAGATGCCAAATCTATAATCCCTTACCGCATGAAAGACAGTAGAGCCCTAGCAAATAATCTAATCTACAACATTCTAACTTCTATTTTTGGAAAGTAGTAAAAATATAGAACAAATCAAAAATGATCATGGTGATAATTTTTTTGCCTTCACTAAGATGCTTATCTTTACCTTTCTATACTTCTTGGTAAGTCCAGAATACAATTATGAACTTCAATTGGTCACTATTTAGTTCTTATTAAGTAATCTTTTTAAATAATCATAGCTGCTAAAATATCAAGAGACTCCTAAACTCCTAGTCCTAAGTGTACTCTGCCATTTACAAATTTTCAAGCACAAATCAGTAAATTCTGTGGCTATTCAACTCATTTCTACATTGCAAATTTATAGAGAAAGGTTTAGAAATTTTTCTTGAAAGTTAAGCTCATAAAAATTTGAATTTGTAGAGCCCAATATATTTGCTTTTAATTTTATCATCTTTAAATATAATATAAAGGAATGTTTTACCTCTAAAGAAATAATAGAGATGTTGTGTCTTTAAATGAATAATATAATAGAGATGACGATAGTTTAGAAAAAATATCTAGTTACCAAAAGATTTCAGATGTGCACGTGTAAAGTAGCCTCTACCTTACAACATTTCTCTAGGTTGTAAGACACTGAGTTTATGTAAATTCAACTTCATGCAGATTATTTCATAAGATACATTCTATAAATTTGGAATTATAGACTATATACTGTAAGTTTAAAAATATGTTAATACGAGAAAACAAAGAGGCACGCAAAGCAGAGATCCTCATGTTTTGCTTGGTGAGATGGTGGGCTAAAAGGCAAACAACAGATGCCAAATATATGTTTCTCCATGAAAGACAGAGTAAGATAGCTTCTGCATTTACTATAGGAAGAATTTGCATCCTGCTCTGAAACTTGGTCACCTAAGGTTTTAGAGGAGATGATGACTAGATGAGCTGTAGTTTTGGAGGAGATGATGTGACAGCCACTCAACCCAGACAACCAAGTACATTATTATGGTAATATTGAAGTTTGTATAAGGGATTATCATTCATGCAAGGTGGGATGGATGACGGAAGACCATGATAGAACACTTTTCTCCCTCCTCTCCCTCCCTCTCTCCTTTACTTCCTTCCTCTTTCCCTCCCTTTCTTCTTTTCTTTCTTACTACATGCCTTCTTGCTTACCTCTAGCAAATATTTATAGAATATATAAATATGTCAGACTCTTTACTAGGGTCTGAGATTAAAAAAGGGATAAATGCAGGCAAAGCTTGCCTTGCATATTCTAGTTGTAAAGATAAACAATAAAGAAATAAACATACAATGCAAAAATAAATACATAAATGGAAGGGTAAAGAGATAGTGACAGATGGTGACAGTGGTAGGGGGTGTTTCTGATATTACAGTCAGAGAAGACTTGCAGAGGATATTCTCTACAAGCATAGACCCTCATCCTTTCCCCCAAATAAGGGGTAAAACCACCCATAGGTATGTGGGTAAGAGGGTTTCAGGGAAAATGACTGGCAGGCACATCGTCTGTCCCTGAAGCTTCAGATTACCTCATTTATTGTTACTGGCAAGATATTAGTATTTTATAGAGTGTGGTAAGAAGCTGCTTTATGATGAAGAGAGACTTTGGCTTTGGGAACAGGGAGCAAGAATGCAACCCGGCACATCAGTTAAGGAACTATCGTAGAGTTCTAATCAAGAGATGATGTTGGCTTTTACCAGGGTGACAGCAGTGGATGTCATGAGAAATCATTTGACTCCTGATATTTTTTGAAGGTAATATCTATAGAATTTGCTGATTAATTGGTGATATAATGCTAAGAAGAAAAAGGGGTCAAGGCACTTTTATGGCAATTTCAATTTTTCTCATTCATATTTACCATAAAATAATTAAATAAGATATTTGTATGTGCCTGTGGGTGTGTATATGAATCTGACACTCTAAGACATAGTTATCTGAGTTAGATATACATAAAACACATATATCTACATTCACTAAATTTCTACATTATAGTGAATTAAGTGTCAACTCCCCATATATGTGCTTTTCAAAGATGCAGATTCTTTCTCCACTCTAAAATTTCTGATTGTGTATGCAGGTAAGACTCATGTAGGAAATTCACCAACAGTGGGAGGTAGACTGAAGTAGGTTGTAGATTTACAGAAATGTGTTTGAAAAATCCACGGTGATGTTCCAAAGTCAAAAATATAAATTAAAACTCCAGCAAGCCTATCTTGTTTTTAAGTTTATAAACTCTGTTTGAATTGTCAAAGAACTCTTGTATTACAAAGTATAGAGATAAGTCTATTTTGAATTGAGAAAGTTAGTATTTTGTGTGGCATATATTCTTATATAATAACTCTCATTTTAGTTCATCTGAGGTCATCCGTTCTCTGAGAAGAGAAAGCGCCTGGGAAATACCAATGAGAGAAAATTCTAGTTTGTTAACTATGTCAACATTATTCTCAAAGCTGTAAAAGTATTTTTTTCACACTACTTAATATTACTAGTTATCTAGGCAAGGAATTTTATCTTTTAAAGTTTGGATGTAAATATATATATTATAGAACACTCATGAAATCTTAAAGAAAGTAAAGCACACATTGCACACAGAAAAAGTATAAGGTCAAAATACAACTGTAGACTCAATGAGGTTCTCACTTGATATAGTTTAGCTGGGTCCCCACCCAAATCTCATCTTGAATTGTATTCCCATAATTCCCACGTATTGTTGGAGGGCCCTGGTGGTAGAGAATTTGAATCATGGGGGTGGTTTCACCCATAGTGTTCTCACGGTAGTGAATAAGTCTCATGAGATCTGATGGTTTTATCTAGGGTTTCCGCTTTTGCATCTTCCCCAGTTTCTCTTGCCACCGCCATGTAAGAAGGGCCTTTCGCCTCCCACCATAATTCTGAGGCCTCTCCAGCCATGTGGAATTGTAAGTCCAATTAAACCTCTTTTTCTTCCCAGTCTCAGGCATGTCTTTATCAGCAGCTGAATACAAACTAATACAGTAAATTAGTACCCGTAGAGTGGGGTGTTGCTGAAAAGATACTCAAAAATGTGAAAGCGACTTTGGAACCGTGTAACAGGCAGAGGTTGCAACAGTTTGGAGGGCTCAGAACAAGACAGGAAAATGTGGGAAAGTTTGGAACTTCCTAGAGACTTGTTGAATGGCATTGACCAAAAGCCTGATCGCAATATGGATAATAAGGTTCAGGCTGAGGTGGTCTCAGATGGAGATGAGGAACTTGTTGGGAACTGGAGCAAAGGTGACTCTTTTTATGTTTTAGCAAAAAGACTAGTGGCATTTTGCCCCTGCCCTAGAGATTGGTGGAACTTTGAACTTGAGAGAGATGATTTAGGGCATCTGGCAGAAGAAATTTCTAAGCAGTAAAGCATTCAAGAGGTGACTTGGGTGCACTCAGTCACCTCTGAGATTTAAAGGCTGTTAAAGGCACTCAGTTTTAGAAGAGAAACTGAATAAAATAAAAGTTTGGAAAATTTGCAGCCTGACAATGTGATAGAAAATAAAAACCTATTTTCTGGGGAGAAATTCAAGCTGGCTGCAGAATTTTTCATAAGTAACAAGGAGCAGAATGTTAATCCCTAAGACAATGGGGAAAATGTCTCCAAGGCATGTCAGAGGTCTTTATGGCAGCCCCTCCCATCACAGACCTGGAGACCTAGGAGAAAATGGTTTCACGGGCTGGGCCCAAGATCCCTGTGTGCAGCCTACGGACTTGGTGCACTGCATCCCAGCTGTTCCAGCCATGGCTGAAAGGGGCCAATGTAGAACTCAGGCTGTGGCTTCAGAGGGTGTAAGCCCGAAGCCTTTGCAGCTCCCATAAGGTACTGAGCCTGTGAGTGCACAGAACTCAAGAAATGGGGTTTGGGAACCTCTGCCTAGACTTCTGAAGATGTATGGAAATGCCTGGATGCCTAGGCAGAAGTTCGCTGCAGGGGCGGGGTGCTCACGGATAACCTCTGCAAGGGCAGTGTGGAAGGGAAATGTGAGATTGGAGCCCCCCACCCCCCTACAATCCCTACTAGGGCACCGCCTAGCAGAGCTGTGAGAAGAGGGCCACCATCCTTCAGACCCCAGAATGGTAGATGCACAGACAGCTTGCACCGTTTGCCTGGAAAAGCCGCACTCAATGCTAGCGCGTGAAAGCAACTGGATGGAAGACTGTATCCTGCAAAGCCACAGAGGCGGAGCTGCCCAAGACCATGGGAACCCACCTCTTGCATCAGCGTGACCTACACTTGAGACCTGGCATCAAAGGAGATCACTTTGGAGCTTTAAAATTTGACTGCCTCACTGGATTTTAGACTAGCACAGGCCCTGTAACCTTTTTGTTTTGGCCAATTTCTCCCATTTAGAACGGCTGTATTTACCCAATAACTGTACTCCCATTGTATCTAAGCAGTAACTAGCTTGCTTTTGATTTTACAGGCTCATAGGCGGAAGGGACTTGCCTTGTCTCAGACGGAACTTTGGACTGTGGACTTTTGGGTTAATTCTGAAATGAGTCAAGACTTTGGGGGACTGTTGGGAAGGCATGACTGGTTTTGAAATGTGAGGACATGATATTTGGAGGGGCCAGGGTGGAATGAGATGGTTTGGCTGTGTCCTCACCTAAATCTCGTCTCAAATTGTACTCTTATAATTCCCATGTGTTGTGGGAGGGACCAGTGGGAGATAATTTGAATCATGGGAGCAGTTTCCCCTATACTGTTCTCGTGGTAGTGAATAAATCTTATGAGATCTGATGGTTTTATCAGGGGTTTCTGCTTTTGCATCTCCCTCATTTTCTCTAGCTGCTGCCATGTAAGAAGTGCTTTTCGCCTCCCACCATAATTGTGTAACCTCCCAGCCATGTGGAACTGTAAGTCCAATTAAACCTCTTTTTCTTCCCAGTCTCAGGTACGCCCTTATCAGCAGCATGAAAATGGACTAATACACCACTTAACGAAGTGCTAAGGCTATTCTGCTAAAAAATTAGATCTGTTGATTGACAATAGTGGACAAGAAACTAAGAATAGACATTCAAATCCATCTGATAGTTAGCAATAAGGTAGATAAAGAATCTAGGAGCCACAAAATATGGAGTAAAAACAGTTAAACCAGTTTACTGAACATCACTGGAGTTGGGTTACTATAGGAATGATCAAAGAATATTCCAAATTGAAATTGGAGTGCATTAATATACAGCAGATTATAGGGTTTTAAATCTAAAAAGTAGGCATGAAATTAGGTGCCTAAAACATAAAAGGAAGAGAAAGTATATGTACAATATCAACTTCTAGGCATTTTGCTGGAGTAGCACCAGAGTAGGTTAGTAGTGGTCTAAATGCCCAGCAGTCCATAGTAGAGCTGTGAAGGCAATACTATCAAGTGGCCAGTTGCTGCCTGGCCAGTGAAAGAGAAAATAGGCTTCAATTTTAGAATAAGAGAGGTGGACAGAAAGATTTTTTGGGATCAGAATTTTATTCACAGGTTGACTACATCCCAGAAATCTGGAAACCTATAGGCTTGCCATAGCCAATTGCAGGGAAGTGAGATATATGCAGGCTATATAACCTCTAGAAATTGAAGGCAGGAAAAGTGAAAGTGAGAGGTGGTAGTATGAAGCAAGGTTGGCCACCAGCCACTCTTAAGACAGAGAAAGAGTGTAGGAACCTACTTATTGGACACACAATTCCATGTGAGATAAGAACTCAGTAGTTTAGGAATTGAAATAATGCAAAATCCCAGTCAATAGAAACTGGAGTAACAAAGCCAGATCAGGAAGCAATAAGGAAATGATAGAAACTTTGAGGACTACAGCCATCAGGCCTCTCTCATTACCCACATGTAAAAGCAGTCTTCATTTCAGAGTCACAGGTGGGGCTAAATCTAACAACTTGGCCCCCAGTGTCAAAGTTTAGAGGGACACAGAAATAAGAAGTCATTTAGACTCTATTTTCCTCCAGTATTATCACCTTTTAAAATTCCCTGTTGCGATTGTTGAAATCCTTACATTGCAACAATTTTGATTATGCCTTGACATCGTTACTTCTTTATTTTACCTGCCTTATGATTTAGTCACATCAGAAATTCTAGAGGCCTTACATTTTTTCACAGCTATACTTCGCATAGACTTCAACATTTGAAGCTCCTGATTTCCACTTCCATTGCCATTCCCTCATCAAATTTTTTACATCTTCTTTCTATACAATTGTCTTTGTTTGTATCCACTTGTTCACAAGGTTTCTCTTATAGTCTAATTAGTTTAACAGTTCAAGTTTTAAAAAGCTAAATTGATTTCACATTAATCTCTGACCCTTCACCCAAGAGAGAAAAGGAAAGATAATAAGGTAAAATGTTTGCAGTTTTATTTGCTATTATGAATTTTCTTCACTTGATAATGCTTGAGTGTGATTTCTCATGACTTTTTTTTAAAAAGTAGTTACCTATTTATGCTTTTAAGACTTTATTTAAAAAATATTCAAAAAATATTCAAAATATTCAGAAATAATGTATTCCAGCATATCTTCAAGAGACTGTGTTTTTCAACATGCCAACTCAGTATACTTTTCTATCCATCTTTATATTGTACTATTTCATATTTCAATATCCATGTTTCTGTCATTTAGCTAATTTTTCTAAGGAACTAAAACAATCCAAAAAAACTGTACAGATATAAAAATTGATCATAAAAAACTGCTTATATTTATGATGTGATTATAATTCCATTTCTACTGTTGAGTTTTTTCAGTTAATAGGTTAATCAAACACATAATTCATCAAATATCTTTTAACCGTTAATGAAAAACAAACATGCATGCTTAATTATGTTAAAAAAACATAAAATTCGAATATACTAACATACACAAATACCACATATAAAGAGAAATTAAAGAAATATGGCTCAGGATATCAAATATAAACTTGCTAAACTATGTTCTTACTATCTCCTAGATAATTATTAATAAAAAGTAACATTAACATAAATCTATTACATCATTCCATAGTAATATTCATAATCTTTATACAACAAATAAAATCACACAAAACTAATGAGTATGAAGAAGAGACACTAAGAAAAAAGTTTGTGCGGAATATTAAATTTAATAAAATTGCCATTTGCCTCCCCCCTCACCTCACCAAAAAAAGCTGTGTGAATCTTGTTGCTATGACAAGATCGCTTTTTCTTTCAACTACGCAATAATTATAATATTCTATTCCAGGGTAAATGTAATTTAAATGTTGCACAGAAAAGGATATCATAGACAAATATTTGTTTGAGGTTTTAGTAATACTTTAAAATTTTCTAACAGTTTTCCATCCCCAAGTAAAATATCTTTGAAAAACTTACAATCTCAAAAAACAGAAGAAAGCTCACCTTATTACAAAATTGTGACTGTCAATCTCCTTTCCACATTCACTGTCTAACAGAATGCCAGAATTTCCAACAACTGCACAGGTCTTAAACCTGCGATTCTTCATTGGTGAAACTTCAGGTAGGAGGCTATGTAGATCATGAGAAATGTTTAGTGTCCGGCGCCTGTCAAGCACATAGTGTATGACATCACCAGGCTTAAAACTGCTCTTGACCACTGACACATCTCGTTCTGCATCTAAGAAACGAAGTATGTTCTTCCTGTATTTGAAATACAAGCAAAGTTTTACATTACCATCAGCATATCCAATAACTGATGGTGTCATTTACAAAGTAACATAAGACAAAATACAAATTGGCAAACTATTAATCTTAGATTACCAAATTGGTAAGCTATGAATCTTAGGTGGTGATTAAACCAATGAATTAAGTCGATTCTATAAGAAATAAAATTTTAAAAATCATTTGCACAGATTCTTAATGACTGTATACATAGATATAGTATAAACATCTATTTGTGGAGTTATAAAAAGCACTCCAATTATCAAAATATATAGAAAAATTGGTTTATTAAGTAAAACACAGTGGCCATGACTTGACTTTGAATAGTTATTCTGCTAGCTTCAGCCTATTTTGATAGTCATAAATGTTGTTTAATATCATCTAGTTAAGGTGGAGAGAAATAATTTGAGATTGTTTTTGATTGTATCATAGTTAATGCTATTAAAAGGAATGAACTTCTCAAACTTATATACATTTATACATATGATATGTATATTATAATTATCTAAAGAAGAATTAAAACTATAGCAATAGATGTATATGCAACTTTTTCTCTAAGATCAAGAGTCCTGGAAGTAAGATGGATACACCAAAGACAAAATGAATAGATAGAACATTGGACTCTGTGTGGCAGAGGTAGCTAATTGTTCCTTAGTTTCCTTTCTTCTCTTCTTCCTTCTAATATTTGAACCTTCTAAGTTTTACTTGGGCACATGGATGCTCAGCTAGAATATTTGCAAGTCTCGAAACCCAAGTAGAGCTCAGTTGGGTCATGCAAGTTAGTTTTCTTAATTAAATAGGATATGAGTGGATCATGTGAGTTTAAGTGAGAAATAAAGAAATTTCCTACTTGTTTGGCCACTAAATTTTAAGGTTACTTTTTCGGTCAATACTTAGCCTAGCCCATACCTAATATATAAATTGATAACAGATTGAGAGGCTACATGAACGTAAATATATGCATATGCTAAGTAGGTAGATGATGGAAAATGATTATAATATGTATATATAGCTGGCTGGAAAACTGATGATCCTTGGCATGATATAGAGAAGCACCTGATACAGTTGCTGTCTTCAATAATTTGGAAGTGGTGCCATGCATCTAATAAATATGTTGTTCTTGAATAATTGTTTAAAATGTGTCTGTATGTTCGTTTATGTTAGTTTCTCCTTTTAGTAAGGCACTAGAAGAGGTGAAGTCAGGCATAAAATAGCCAACTAACTTGCATGCTGAGATAAAAGGGAATACATATCTGGCAGTGCCTGTAATCTAAACTGTGTGAGAGTCTATTGATTGGGACCTTTTAAATGTTCCTGTAACCCCAATCAGCAAGAGATACCACTATAAATTGGAGCCATCCAGGCAGCAAAAGGGATATTGCCTTCCCATATAAGTCCATAGATTAAAATGACTTAAGGGTAGCTGCCATTAAATTGAGAGGAGGAAAGGATAGGTCAGAGTAATTAGAGGAGAGTTTGAAGGGTTAAGAACAGTGAGCAGAAGAAATCACTGGATGAGGTTATTTACACCTGGAACTAACAAGAAGGGAAGAGTCCGGGACCCTAGTAGGTTTTAAGGAAAAAAAAATACATATGTATATATGGCTTTAATATCTGAACTCTAGAGAAACATGAATCAACAAAATCTAATGCTTAATATGCATGCTTTACCAGTACAAGTTTTCCTAGTATGTGGTCAAGTTATTACCTGATATTCAAAGCAGGGGGTTGTGTTTGACTCAAACTATGAACCTGGCCTATAAAAGTCTGGAATTGTTTGATTCTAGGGGTATCCAACATAATAGGGGATATACAACATAATACCAGCAAAAAGCAATTTGAGAAAACGCTAAACCTAGTTTGGAAATTGGATATTATTTACCAAAGTGCTCTTAGTGCAAGCTTGTATTTTCAAAGTAATAAAAACAATGTCATTATTATAACATTTAAGATATGATGGAAACATTTTTCCTCTAGTGCTCTTATTTTTTAAGTTCATCACAATTGCTAAATTTTATTAGTGAGAGCAGAATATAACCTCATCCCTTGACTCCACGAAAAGAGTAATTCTCTAACTCAGAAGGCATAAGCATGATTAGCAAAGAAGGGAGGAAAGTAACTCATATCTTTTCTTTTGTTGTCTTTATTTTGATTTGCTCTAAATATTTTCCAGTTTAATATTTGTTCTAATTAGAAAACCAAGTGATTGAAAAACTCTGCTCTAATTTTATAAACAAGAAATATGTCCACCAGCTAGTTGAAAAAATAATGTTATGATCTTTTTCCCCAAATATTCTGAATATCAGGTTCAAAAAACAGTAGAATCTGTACAGAAAATCCTATACAAATGCTCTACAAATGAAATCACAAAAATTGATAGAAATACCACTGACACACAATAACAGTTTATCTTAACAAAGTCCAGGTTATATAAGAAGATAATTATATTTGAAATAAGCAACCCTAGGGCTTATGCATTATAGAAACTGGAAAAGTGTTTATGTCAAGCACTTAATGATTTTTCACAAAAGTTAACAACTAGCACCAAAAGTGTCAATATACAGAATTTTTTTGTATATATTTATTGAGTACCACTTATTTGTCTGGTGAATAATTAGTATCTGACACCTGTACTTCAACAGAAATTTCTCATTTCCTGTGAAAACGACAAGGCTGGCTCTAAAATAGAGACTACACGGATGTGGTTAAATCATCAAGCTAGATGGTGTTATCGTTTTTCTTTGAATATAATTTAAATGGGTTGCTGTAGATCTGTTTGAGGATGTACACTCCCAAGAAGTGGCATGTTTGCAAGCTGCAGTGAGTAGATTAGTGGTCCTGATTTGAAAAAAGACTCTGTAGCTTGGAAATCCAAAAGGGAAAATCTATTTTATTTGGTCAAAAACGTTAACACATGCTAGTCAACTAACGTCAAAAGGGAGTTTCCAATAACAGCACCTTTGCTGTGTTATAGACAGTTAGTTGCAAAAATAATGTAAAACATGTCTTTTAAGTTCCTGATTATAATTAAACCTCTTTATTTTATTTACTCTTAAGGAAAAATGATTTAAAAAGGGAACTATAAGAGTTAAGCACAGTTTTAAAAGACATCATATTGTCTAACCCTTAGGAGAAACTAATGCTTAATAAGATAAATAATTACTAAATGCAGATTGTAATTATGTGTTTTTCCAATGTTGTTATAGGCTCAGCAGTATTTTTTCAACTGAAGCAGTGAAAATAGTAAAAGTGATTTCAAAACAGAAAAGACTACCAACTCACATAGACTAATCAAAATATAAAAACACAAAAACTTAGGCAAAACTTGGAATTCGATATTTTACAAAGTAAAAAGAAAAAGAGGTAAACTTGAGTGACTCTGGGTTTGTTTGTTTGTTTGTTTGTTTGTTTTTTCTTATTCCTGAACCAAACTTTTAGTTTCTGTTTTAGGTCTTCTACGTATGGAAAACTATCTGAGTTAAGATTCCATTTATAGGATCCAAGAAAGACTGAAAGTAATTACTATGAGTGAATAATATTATGACTTAAGTGCTTAATAATTTTTGGAAACAGTAAGAAAAGGTTAGTTTTTTATCCCCTAGTGCAAACAGTTTTTAGATTGTAGATGTAATGGTGAATTAAAAGCTTTGTGAATTTGCTAAGTCTAGTTGTTGTTCAGACTATAAATATGAAAAAAAATTCAAATATAATTAGCTAAATGTCATTGGAAGCATAGAAAACTCCTGTACTTAAACTGAACTGAAACAACACCATGTCACCAAGGAGAACATACACGCTTTTGCTAAGAAGACAATTGATAGAAATTTTTGTTTAACAGCAGGTCAAACAAAATTATTTCAGAAATGAGAGAGGTAGAAAGAAAACTGGCTTTAATATCTGCTCTCTACCTAGAGACACATGAATCAACAAAAGCTAATGCTTAATATGCATGCTTTACCAGTACAAGTTTTCCTAGTACGTGGTCAAGTTATTACCCGATATTCAAAGCAAGGGGTTGTGTTTTCTGTGCATGACTCAAAAGAACAAACAAACAAAAAAAGACCCTCCACAGGTCTTTAACTGTCATTTTGTGATCATAATTCAACTTTTGAATCCTCATTAGATAAGCAAACACCTAAATTGAGCAACTATTTTAACGTTAAAGATAACTGAAGGAATCTGAAAATCTGTTTCATTTTCAGTGAAACTAAATATCTTAGTCATAAAAACTATTTTTTGTTAGGCAATATCAGCCTTAAACTGAAAGGTTGGTTTGGACTGTTGAACTGACAACAAGTAGAGTTCTACCCAGAAACTTTTAACTGAATTTTCAACTAGAACTTCCCTTTCAACGTCACCTATCACTTGAAATAGCAACTGCAGAATCCCAGAAAATTAATTTACTACACATTGTTTAGTAACAAGTTTTCACTTGTGAAATGTTAAATATAACTAAGTTATCACCAAGTGCCACTCTTCTCTGTAGGTTTCTTGGCAATAATAAGCACACAATTGCAACTAAAATTTAATCTAAATGACATTGTTAACTCCATCAGAAAATACTGTGTGACAAATCTTATAGGTGGAATGTATCACAAGTTGAGAAGCAAATTAGGCTATGATACACATCTTAGGAATCAGTTTTTGCAAACTTTAGACACTGACTACAAAAAAATTACTGTAAATTAAGTTAGTACTGACCCAGTTCACTAAAAGAAAATAAAAAGTAAAACTAAAAAATGCCCAGTGTTTCATTATCCCTACAAAAAAACAGAGAGAACACACATTTTTTATTTGTTTGTTTTGAAAGATTATTTTTGCAAGGCAACTTGTCTTAAAGCTCTGGAAGAATAAAACATTTAACTGTACCTCGTTTAGGATTTCTAAGTCCTAGCAGTTATGGGAAAGACATCTTAGTGTCAAAAAAAAATCTTAAACACAACAAATGAAAAGGCAAAATTGTCCCACAATACTTGATGAAGAGCATTTTTAGTTTAATTTACACCCTAGAGTGCCATTTGATATTTGGTCCAGAATTTGGTAATGTTGAATGAAAAATGTCTTTTGTTATTTTAGAGCAAAGAGAATCATTTATTCCATAATGATAAATTTTAATAATATACATTTGGGTACTAAAATATATTCTTAACAAAATTATTTTATAAGGTCCTGGTTCCTCAGTCAGGAGGTCTGGGTTTGAGTCTTGACACTGCCACTAATAAGCTTTGTGACCCAAGATTAGCTCTACCGGTAACTTATTGATCAAAGCAAGCAGAAGATAGTATAAACATTGTATGTAGAAGTTTTTGTAAAGTAAATCTATGTATGCAATAGGAAATTTTTCTTGTCAGTTAAGCATATATAACTTTGCAATTATGTTTAGTTAACCTGCAGGTTTTATGTATTTCAGATTATTGATATATCATGACACTAAGAGCTGAAATATTTTTTCTAATTATGATGTGATAAAGCTATCCTGATGTGTACATTTGTACATTTCTATACATCTATAATTGATGTTTGCACTTTTCGGGGTTTCTAGTCAACATGTAAAAAACAATAACAAAAAAAGAAAATAAATAATCCAAATATGGAAAAAAAGTCAAGTTGCAAGTATTGGACATAACTACATAATCTCTCGTACGATGTTCACAGATTTATTCACAACATCTAATGCATCTTAAATGTGTTATTTTTTAGCTTATAATAATAAAGAACAAACTTTTATCAACAATATCAAGGCTTAAAACTAAGATAATTATTTTGAGTGCAAAGTTAGCTGTAGAATGCATAAACTCCATATATCGTGAATCCTCAAAGTACAGTGAAGTAACGGAACCATCTCTCATAGACAACTGCATAGAAGTACAGTTGTTTGATGAATACGTATGAACCGATTCTTGGTGTGCTTATGAAAATAAAATAAGGCATATGGGAACGAAGGGATTAGTAATAGGGTTGAAAATAATATCCACAAATGTAAAAAAAAATTATCTCAGAAACTGTTTTCACATTTTATTATGTGGACAATTATTAGGAATATAATAAGAACATTATACGTTTAATAAGATTTTTAAATTTCAAAGATTTTATAATCATAGTTGAATCAGTAAGATAAAAAAATGGTTGGAAATAATGTCTTAATGTTCTCAATCACAAGTGAGAGTTGAACAATGAGAACACATGGACACAGGGAGGGGACCATCATACACCCGCGCCTGTCGGGAGGTGATGGACAAGGGGAGGGAGAGCATTAGGACAAATACTTTATGCATGCAGGGCTTAAAACCCAGATGAGGGGTTGATAGGTGCAGCAAACCACCATGGCACATATGTACCTGTGTAACAAACCTGCATGCTCTGCACACATCCTGGAACTTAAAGTAAAATAAAAAATAAATAAAAACAAAAATAAACAAAAAACTTAAAATTAGAATTTTGAAAACACTTTTAAAATTTACCCACACCCAATCACTGACCCAAAATGATATGGAAATTCTTAAATGCCAGAAAAGTGAGGAAGAAAGAAAATAATAACAATAATAATAAATGATCCATAATTAGTTTCCAATATGTCTTTTCAAAAATATTTGCAAAAGCTAAGCCAACAGTCAGATATTTTCATATTCTAAATTTTTTTATTACAGGTATCCAACTGATTAATACTCACTAGTCATTTCTGCTATAGCCAATTCTAATTTTTATGAACTCTTTGCACATTGTAAAATAATGGTTTTACAAATTATCCTTTCTTTTCAAGGAAGTGACAACTTTGTATGTATTATTCAACATTTGTTCATTGTTTTATTGTTTATTTCTTTAATCTGTTAAGGAGAACCATACAAAAATAGTACTAACATTTCATTCATACTATCAGCTATTATAATTGAAAATAGATCACCCTCAAATACATTAATATAATGCTCATTGATTTGTGAAATTGTAATATGAATCTTTTGGGTCAACTTAGGTTTACTACCCTTCACTTGAATATGTTATTAATAGCAAAATGTATATAGCCTCATGCATATTTATAGTATTTGATTTTTATATAGCTATTAGGAAAGGCATGACCAGATATAATACTTGAACTAGTGTCAATTACTTATTTAATTTACTTATTAGATTTTTTGCTATCTGACACATTATTTAGCATGGCTAGATATACTAGTTAAACTATTACAATATTTTATTTTACTTTCTTCCATCAGGTTTCTTTACCAGATCTCTATAGCCTTAATTGGCTCCTTTCTTGCTAAGCCATCCAATTTGAAAGTTATTTTTCTGCTTACAGATCAAATTTTCGCTATTTAATCACCTATCTCTCTCTCTTTCCAATATACCTTCAAGAAATATGAATCTTTACTCCATTCTAAACCAAAGTATATCTGTGTTTATAACCCCACATCATCTCACATCTTGTGACTTTTTCCTCATAATTATCTCATCTCTCACAGGGTTTCTAAATTCAAATATAAGGATGGGGATATGCGACAGAGAAGAATGCACTTGACAGGTATCATGAAAGATGTGAGCTCCAGTATGAAAATGTCAAACTTGAGAGACCATGACTAGGGTCAGCTTTAACCAGCTAAATCTTAGGAAGAGTACAGATTCAGAGTTGTCAAATCATTCAATTTCTCAAGAGTTTATGGAAATCTGTACTTTTATTTAAAAGCCTCCTGGTTTTTAATATTGGCTTTAAGGTTTCTTTTTTATTTATCCAGTGGAAATAAATTTTGCTTGCTGGCCATATTCTACCCAGAAGTCATTGATTTATGAGCTCTGTCATCAGACTCTACTCATCTATTCATTCTTGTAGGAGGCACATGAATATAGAAAGCTCCCACCAAACTAAAAGCAAACAAACACACACCACTTGACATTGCCATGATTTGATTCCTGTTTCCCTTTCCAGTCAATTTCAAACCTTTAAACCAAAGTAGTAATACTATTCCTACATCGCCCTGATGCCCGTATTTTTAAAATTTCCAGACATTCGTTCAAGTAAATTTCAACATGCTGTAATTATCTTTGCTCCAAAACATTGTGTGAAATTTCTGTGCATATTCTAAAGATGAGTGTAATAGACCAATAGACTCTTCCTTCAAATTTCTTATAATCTACATTAAAGGTAGGTATAATCCAAGAAGTGACTAGGTAGAAACCCAAGAAAATTAATTAGCCCCTTATATCTTAGTCACTAAGCTACACCTATAAAATCTGTGTGTTAATGCTAACTATTAATTGACTTTTGGATTACTTTATTATATAACGAATGTATTCTTTCACACTTTTAGTGAGTTCTTGTTTACTGAAATGCTGTGATTCAAATATACCAACCAATACAGTAATGCAATGTAACTATAAAGAAAAAACAATCTTCCTGTTTCCTCCATAATTAAGAAGGTATGACCCTAGCTTTCTTATTAGTAACAGGTTTATATCAGAAGAAAATGACATACTGGATAAACGTAGGCATGGAGTATGATTTCAAGAATGGGTTTCAGCTAAAATGACTAGTCTTACAAAGAAGAAGTCAGTAATCTAGAAAGCTTATTTTCTGATTTTTATCCAATTTTTAAAACATGAGCCCACACAGAAATACTCATTCACAGGATAAGACTAATTTATTTATAATCGTCAGCACAATAGAGTGTAACAGGCTCTAATTTTCAGCTAGTTGAGAAAACCCAAAAGCAGAATGAAGACTCAATAGGGAAGTTAAAGATAATTCTTAAAATATATGTCCATCCTGAGTAATTGAGTGAAGTATGTTAAATATTAGTATTCTGCTGAATATTTTATTCCATTAGTTTAAAGACACTATATTCAAAACTCACATATTCATCCTTAAATCTCTGACTATATAATGATTTCAGTTTTATGGTTTCATATTCTTCAGTGAGCAACATTAAATAGAGCTGGTTCATTCTTTTATTTAAGTATTCATACTTAAATCATAAATCAGCTGTTGAATACAAGTTTGCCAAGCCCAACGTATTTGAGAACATGATGTGAAATTTATTATGCCTTAGTAAAGAAACTCACCTTATCTCTAGGACCAAAGAGGAATTGATTTTCCAACCTTCTACATTGTGCTGGAAGATTGAAGAGCCAGCCTTTCGAATGATTTTATCAGAGCTATTGACAAGTGACCGACTCAAAGACAATTCACCATCTCTGAAACAAAACAAAATTGCCAGCTTTGTGAAAGTAAGAAACATTTTGTGTATACAGCACAGTACATAATTTGAATTAATTACTGGTGATGAATTTTAGATACTTTTTCCCCTACAAGTTAGAAGGAAATATGCAAGCATGATGAAAGGTGTTATGAGGATTAAGTGAATATGACTATCAGGACAAGAATCTACACGTAATATTTTTGAAATTAAACAATTTCTGAATAAAAAAAGATATCTATGGTACTTAAAGAAAAAAATCACCAAATATAAAGACAGAATTACATAATTCAGCAATCTCTCCTCTGGGCATATACCCAAAGGAATTGAAATCAGTATGTCAAAGAGATGCTTGCAGTCCCAAGTTCATTGCACCATTATTCACAATAGCCAAGACATAGAAATAATTTAACTGTCCATTAACAGAGGAATAAATAACGAAAATGTGGTATATATACCAATGGAGTACTATTCAGCCCTTCAAAAGAACAAAATCCTGCCATTTGTGCTAACATGAATGAACCTAGAGGACCTTAAGGTAAATGAATAAGTCTAAAACATAGAGATAAATACCTTATAATCGCACTTATATATTGATTCTAAAACAGTGGAAATCATAGAAGTAGAGAACAGAATATTGGGAAGAAGGAGTGAATGGGGAATGGGGAGAAATTGGTCAATAGGTACAAAATTTCACACTTAGACGGGAGGAATAAGTTCTGTTGCACAACACAGTGACTATAGTTAATAATATTGTATTGTATATTTTTAAGTAGCTCCAAGAGATTTTAAATGTTCACCCTACAAAGAAGTGACATGCTTTTGAGGTGATGGATATGGTAATTAGCCTGATCTTCTCATTACAAAGTGTATACTTGTGTAGAAACTTCACATTGTATCCCGTAAATATATACAATTATTGTTTGGCAACTAAAATAAGATAAAACAAATAAGCTCTGTTTCCTCACTAGCACTGTTTAGACAACAGAGACAGAATGTTTTGTCAGTGCTCCTCCATCTGTATAATTGTGATTCCTAAGATTGTAATTTCATTTTTTACAGAAGGCATATATGCATAATAGAAGGGGCTTCTGTTTTGAAGCAAGAATAACTTGGAATATCAGGTGATCTGGGCATGTTTGTGATTCTATGACTTGCTTGAGTTCCTAGACTCTATTCTCTTTCTAAGCCACAGTAGTCTTACCTTACCTTGAAAATTACAATAACTTTATGTAATATACAATGGCTTTGTGAGGATCAAGTAAGTCTCTGCATGTAAAAGTAATTTTTCAAAAATTGCATTGATTTCAAAACATCTCAACAATGAGTCACTTCCCTGACAGTCGGTGGAGAGACAGAGATTATAGTAGAGAGAAAACTCATTAAGTAGTCATTATTATTAGTATTTTCTCTTACATTAAAAAAACTACCTCCCTGCCACCAATAGTGTCAAGCTAGTATATCATGTGGCATGGTACTAGCTGAGGTGCTGGTGGGAGTGATGATGCTGGCAGATATCTGTAATAGCATGCATGCCATTAAAACATTTATAGCTGAATATATTCATTATTCAATAGACCATTTTCTTGTACTTTATAAATGTAAACCCAGACTCAGAAAATCAAAAAGCTACTTCTTATGGTATACGAATAGTAACCATAGGCCTTTGAATATTTGTATTTATTTCTTTACATTGCCTTTTACTTCTTAGAAAGTCAAAAATATAGTTAAAAAATAATATGACTATTTGCTCCATAACAAAGTCTAAATCTGTGTTTTTTTAATGCAGGCAATCCTCTCCTAGTATCAATGGAAACATTGCCTGTGTAACAGCTATTGGATGAATTCTGTAATTGAAGCCTTATAGTTTGGTATTTTGGTTTGCATTCTTTTTTAAACATGTTAGTTTAAATTTGAAGCAGCTCAAAGCATCATAGGCTGCTACTCCCTGTGAAATTCAGAATTCTATAAAAATTAATATCTTAAACTATCCTACTGATGAAAATGATACGTTTGCATGCCTATGCATGGCAAATAATGATTGCCTTACAGGGAGCATTTAGGATGCCAGAAAACACGGGGTGTGCTTTACTGACCATCGGCCCAGAAGTCAATTTTTATATTATATTTATAATGATAATAGCTACTTATGAATAAAAATGTGGTTATACACAGAAGCTAACGTTCACACTTTGGGAGATATGACTACATGGTTTCAGGTGCAAACTATCACTATTTCTGTGGATAAGGTATATTTCTAATCATCACCTTATTAATTGATGTATCAGTGTCATCTTTTTCTAACCACAGATTGATATCATTATAATAATTATTTTCACCACCAATAAACTTTAATAGGAGAAATAAAAATATGCATGGGCTTGCACTCTTTAAAATGTGTGGAAGAGCTGGGTATGGTTGGCAGTGCCTACTCAGGAGGCTGAGGTGGGGGGATTACTTGATCCTAGGAGTTAGAGACCAGCCTGGGTAACATCACAAGTCCCTGTCTCTAAAAACTAAATAATTACATAAATAATCTATAGATGATTGCTTCATTGACCTGGAAATACAGATACATTTTTACATGGCAGAATGTTTGATATGATGTTTTCAGTTGTGCCAAGCCTTTTCAGAATATCCAAGATTTAAAAAGTTTAAATCAGTGTTCTATGAATAAAATGCTACCATTTTACTCCGCTGTTTGAATTGCTTTCATTGAGCTGGTGATAAGCCAAATTTCAGACTTTTATCACTGGGAAGAATTTTGAATGAAAATATCTACAACTAGTCACACTTTTCATAGTCAGTGTGGGAGAAGGTCAAACTTAGTACAATCTGAAGCTCTAGAGTAAATTTCTCTGTATAAAGTTAAATGGGTCCCATGGGATGTTTCACTCATGACCTTGGTAGCATTCTGTCTCAGAAAAGGCTCTTCCTTCCCATGAATGCGAAGCTTGAAGGATGTTGCCACCCCCCTACTTATCTCTCATTCCAGATCAGACATGACTTTTGAACAGCTGCACTGAAAACATTTATTGCATAGGATCATCTACAAGAAGATTCAATATGTACTTTTAAAAGGAAAATAGCGAAACACATCAACGAAATCACTCCACCTAAATCAATATAATACAAAGGATCCCTGCTTATTTGGATCAAAGAAAAATTCACTAAGATGGTCATCTATGTGACACCAGTGGCAGGAATTAATCATTTTTTAGGTAACCTAGTGTCTACAAATATTTCCAGGCTTCACCACAATTTACTTCATTAGTTTTGCAGTACGTAAGACATATGATTAATTTCACTTCATGGTATTAGGTCTCAAAAGCCCCGTATTCCACCCTACTGAAACTCTTCATGACTTGGCTTTTGAATGTATTTGTTCCCTTTTAACTAGGTTAAACTTCCTCTTTAATATAAAAATTTAAATAAAGAACTTGCATGAAACTAAGCCTGAATACACACAGCAGGCCATTTTGTATTTTCATTACCTAAGTGTCAAACAACTAAAAATAAAGATGATAGTTTCTACCTTAATTTATTGCTTATGAGTTTTAGTAGAATTGTGAAATGTGAAATGTGAAGTAAAGTGCAAATTCTAGATTTCTGCACTCACGAGGTTTTGTTTCATCCTAGAACAAACTGGGACTAACTTTGCTGTCAATGGTAATACTCTAAGTAAAAATATTTATTTCCACTTTCAATTTTATCATAGGTTTTAGAACTAATATTGTTGATTATTTAGTAATACAACCTAAAGTACATAGTCAAATTATAAGAGAGATCGTTGGATAATAAGAAAAGTAAGTTAGTCTCATTTGTAGTCAACCAGAAAAATAGTGTGTAGCAAGATTTAAGGACTAAAAAAACAAATATTTATATGACATTAAAGTTTATGTTACACTTTCAAATATATTATCTCATTAAATGAGGATGCTTACATATTTTACTTGTGGGAGCCTTACATTAACACATTTCCAGTTATACCCAAAAGTGCACAAAGAGCTAATTAAGTCATAAGCCAACTGTGAGCTCTACTAAGAAAGTAAAGTTAGTCAAGAACACACCACTTAATGCCTTCACTGCTCTTCGACTTAAACTTTATTAACTAATAGGCTTTTATGGAAGGAAATATGAATTTTAGATGTTCAATAATCATTACTTGACCTATGCTGGAACAATTCCTTATGTATTTAAAAAAACATGTCGCAGGTATTCCTTTGGAGATATGAGAATGTGGATGGTTGGTGAGAAGGTTGTGCTGGTTTTCTATTTTTCCATCTGCTTGGTATGACTGCTTAGTATTGTGGCATACTGTAAGAGTAACTATAGATGGGACCTCCATTTGGGGGGGAAGGGTCGAAGGGATAAAGGAACTGCCTTGTATTGCAAAATTGGTAGCAGAAAAGCTAAATATGAATCTGTGGTAGTGATGCAAGATTCAAGGACTATGGAAGGCCCTTCTTTGAAAATGCTGCCAAGCCACAAGGCTCGCAGTGCCCCCCAAAGGCCAGAGACTGCCTTGGTTACCTCACTTGAATACTGGACCGGGATCTGGAGCCGAACCTCCATTCCAGTTTACTCAAAACTCAAAACTGGCCTCTCCACGTGGCTTGGGTAGAAAGAGAGTCAATGAGATGATTAGATGGTTTTATGAGTCAACTCCTCCACCAGAAGCGCTATTTGGGAGTTGAAACGAAATAACGAGCTCAGGTCACAAGCTTTTCCACGAACCTTTCATCCTGGAGAAAAAGGAAAGTGCTCAGGGAGCCTAGCTGCCCTCGCATTGTTCCTGGCAGCTCCAACTCTTTGCACAGTCTTGGTCTCTCAGGAGACCAAGGCAGTCAGGACGCTACAGGGCACGGGTGTAAGCGCGACGTTCGCGGCCAGCCCTCTGCCTTGCCCCACTGTAATTGCGGGTTTTGATTAAGAAGGAGGAGCCAGTTGCCGACTGAGCTTTGAAAGTGACTTTGGGTGGGGGGTGGGGGGGGGGGGTGGAAGGAGGGGAGGGACCAAAGGAGCCTGAGTCCTGCAATAAAGGCTTCCCCCTATCTTCTCACTCATTCTTTCCCCCTCGCCGCCGGCGCTCTGGGAGCAGGGGATAGCCCCGGTGCGCGCCTCTCTTCCTGTTTGGTTTACTCAAGCGCCTGCCCCAACGCCTTCTCAGTCAAGCTGGGAGGAAACTGCTTCAGCTTGAAAAGGATGCGGGCAAAAGCCCAGCCCGACTAGCTCGACCGCCTCGCCCGTGCCCGCCTCCTCTTCCTTAACGCCTAGGGCTGCGCCCACCAGCCGGCAACGTCCAGGAAAGGGCCACAGGAGAAATGACAACCATGCAATGCGGAGTGTCCCGGCTCCACTTCCCCCGCAGGGACTCGAGGCGCGCTCTTTTTCCTGGCCACGGTTTAGGGAGGCTCGGAGATAGACACCTCGGCAGTATCTGGCGACCCTCTCCTCACTCGCTCCGCCCACTCCTGCTCTCCAGGGTCCCAGCCAAGGGCCCGAACCCTCGGAGTCCTAGTGAGCCTTGGCCGCTTTGTCTGGGATCAGGCTTATCCTCCTAGCCCACGGCCCGGGAGGGAACAAAGAGCCTCGACCCTCACGCTCTAGCCTCTGCCTCTCATCGGAGCCCCACGCGCCCATTCATCACCTTTCTAAAGACCCCTTTGTCTGCCTGGCAAGCACAGGTCTGCAAGGGATGCCCACGCCCCTGCCCAAAGTCCTGCTTTTCTAACAATTGAGCTAGATTGGATTTTCAAGCCACCCAGTCTTGTGTAAACGACCTCATACCGGTCTTTTTACCCCCTCAGAATAGACCATGTATAGATTCGTTGATGCATGACGACCATTCCAGCCCATTCCTTGCTAGCTTTTTCATTCTCTTCCAGTCCCCTTTGACTGTGCTACTGTTATCCTGGTTTTCTACAGAATAGCAAGTCCTTCTGTAAGGATCAACCTGCATCTTGCTCGCTTAAATAAATGCTTATTACCTAGGGAGCAGGAATATTAAGAAATGGAGTGCAGGAAGTTTAAGAGCATGTGTGTGTGTTAGCAGTCCCATCTCTCTCTCACACACACACACATACACACGCAAGGGCTGTTTTCTTTGTTTTAATCAATGTCAGAGAAAAATATAAACTGGGCAGGCATCTCTGCTGGTGTGTAGTTTCTGATAGAGGACGCCTCCAAACCGGAACAGGGAGGATTTCCGAAACAGGACTTTGAATAGAGTTGACAATCAGGTTCACATCCTCAGAAAAAGCCTTCCAAGCTATGTCAGCAACACAAAGTTGCACCACCTCCTGGGTAAACTTCAAAGACACAGAGGCCAGCGGGTGGAAGGAAGTGTGATATTTAGAGAACTTAGTGGGGCGGGGGAGAGTCTGAACTCATCTAGACAAACTAAAAAAAAAATAGCAGAAATATAGTCTGTGTGAAGCTACAGTACCCAGTTTCTTTCTAAAACTGTAACCATGACGCCCATGCGTTTTAGCCGTAGAAGAACAAATAAGGAAGTATCCTTAGTGGTACTGGAGTTTCTAATTCAAATTATAATACATTAATCTATCCAACGTCAAATAGAAAAAAATAGAGAAACAGAGTATACCTATTTCCTGCTTTCTAAGCTTTAACTTCAGCCCTTCGAGAAACCATCTATCTCCAGTATCTCCTTAGGTGATAGGACATTGAAAACAGGCAACCGTTTGGTGAATAAAGACATTTCTCTTGAGTTCTGCCCACAGATTAAAAGGACAAGGGCACACGTTCTTTGTTGACACTTCTGCAGTGACTTCTCCTTTGGCGAGAGAGCACCCAGGGCCAACACAACTGTCACCACAACCACACAGAGCAAGTTGAACTCATACTGGGAACAGCTTAGAGAAGCACGCACATCTCAACAACAGCCTTTGTTATTTAATTCATGACACTAACCACGCGCAAGCTCAAACAAACACACATGCTATCCTAACCATCACTCTACCCTCTATATTCACATTTCATTTATGGCTTGACTTTTTGTCATATCCTGAAATGAAGCTTTGCATTTACCCGATGAGTTGCGTCTCCTGGTGCTCCTCAGTTCTTGCTATTTCTTTTGTCTTATAAAAGATCAGGAGCAGACTTATTGTGCAGATCGTCCACCTCTTCCTAATGGAGCGCATCTTGGGTGCCCGGGAAAGTCCTGGTTGCCCCAGCTCCCGCACCTTCTCTTGATATAAAGGCTCCGTTTTGGGGAGATAGTCGCGGGGGTGAAATCTGTAAAATGCGAGGAGAGCTTGGAGCCGGGATCCCGGGATCAGATCGCTGGGGTCTTCTGTGGCCGAGCTCCCTCTGGTCCTCGAACGCTGCCCAGCGACCTCTCGCCCTGTTTGCGCCAGCTCTGCCAGGGTCGCTCCGCGCCGCCTCCCTGGGGCTCAGGTTTCTTTTCAGATGAGATACCTTGTGCATTGGAGGTGGCGGCAGCTTCTGCAGCTGGGTTCGGGGGCGTCACTGGCCCTTCCCTCTTGCTAGGAGATAAACGCTGCGCAAAGCCAATCACCGGGCTGAGGGGGCGGAGGCTGCTTGGAGAGTAACGTCCCCGGCTCTGCCTGCTCTGTGCCGGGAGAGGAAGCTCACAGTGCTACGCGCCTGCGAGCTCGCGCACATACACATATACATACATACACACATACATACATATGCACACACACGTACACGCAGAATCACACACACTCTCCTGGGACATCAAAGCATCAGCTCTCTGGACCTGGGAGCTCCAAGATAGTCTATCCGCATCTAGGTGAGAGGGCACCTCGCCTGGGGACAGATTACAAAAGCGTCCCGCCGGAGGAATGCTTCAGGTAGAGCTAGGGGTGGATTGCAAGAGGAGTACCTTCTTTCAATCGCTTTTGCTAAACACACACCCTCACACGCAAAAACACGCCCTCCAAGGTGGAGTGAAACGGGGTGCGGGGGTGGGGACGGCGGTGGAAGGAAGAAGACTTTTATTACTCAATCTGGAAAGTGCAAATACACACATGAACCTGTTAGCCGATCGGCCCACTCTGCATGGGTGGTGGACGACGACCCTGACTCAGGATTCTGCAGGAAACAAGTGATGATAGAGGTGTCATTAGGAACTTTATGGATATTTATGCGCCTCTCTTTCATTGCCATTTGGAAACTCCTCACGCAGAAGTCAAGGAAACTCCAATCCCACTTAAACTTCATTGCGGAGAAACAGGGTTCTGAAAAAAAAGCAGCTACCATGGACCTCTCTTTTAAACGCAAGTACACCCACACACATTCGGATACCAAGGAAGGAAGGAAAGAAAGAAAGGAAAGAAAAGGGAGGGGAGGAAGGAAGAGCAAAGTCCTCTCTAAAAGTCTCAATTATATATATAGCTTCTGATTGTCACCTCTCCTCCGTCCCACCATTTTTCGTACTTGTATTGGGTGGCAGGGACACTTTTCAAGAGTTCTGTGTTCGATTGTTCACTCTGAGTACCTCTCTACCATCTTCCGGTCGTTGCCCTCATTGGGAGAGATGCTTGCTACTCTGCTAGTACCACGCCTTGGTTCCGGTCTTTACTGTTGGCTGGTAGGTCGGGAGGCACCTCTAGCATGAGACAGTGTCTGGAAGCCAGGATTTCCCTCATCTATATGCGCCGGTCCCCAGCTCCCTGGTCGCCAGAGTTTCTCTCCAGTTGAATTCCGTGTTCCTTCAGGTTGAACAGTAGCTTCAGCGGTTTTTCACGCTCAGAAATGATGAGGCCCAATTCCAATCTTCCCTCCCGCCGGAAGTAAGAAGGGGAATTCTGAGTTGCTTGTCGCCTGACAGCTTAAAATAGCAACGAAAACAGCCAGCATCTTTGCTTAAAAACCCAAGGTTCCCGCCAGTGTTTACCATACTTCCTCTAGAGTTTAGGAAGTTAAGAACTTCCGAGATCTTGAATTTCCTCTTTGCAGCACAGCGAACGGGGTCGGGTATAAAAATGCTCCAAGGAGCAAGTAATTACGAACGTTTATTGACACTACAAGTGGCCCACAGGGAGCCTTTCGAGTTTATTGATGTCTAGGCAAATCCAGCCTGCATTAATGCATTTCTGTTAGATTGACTTCTGTTAGACTCACTTTTCTTCTGGCAAAAACTGCCAGAATAAAACAGCTTCTTATTTAAGTTAAAAGGGATCCGGGGCTGAGGGCAGGGGTCGGGTGGGATAGGGATGCATGGTTAGGATGCTAAATTCTCAAGGATAAACTTTGATTTTTAAACAGTAGACAACTATATTTTAGATTATAGGTAAAACATCACTCTCTGTCAGGGATAGAGTAAATGCATCATTTCATTAAACTCATTATTTCTTAAGCAATGGTTATGGGGCAGGCAATGTGTGCGGGGATGGGAACACAAAGATGAATAAAACTTAGCATCTAGTCAGTCACAAATCCTACTCACTCAAAGGGGGCATCTTTTAAAAATAATAATTTACGGTATGGCAACATGAATCAGAAACATCATTTAAAATATATATGGTATCTGAGTAAGCTCCTGGGTTGAAGCAGATGGGGTGTTTAAGCCTTTTGAAGCCCGGAAGATGAGTTTCCGGGTGAAGGGGACACACAGACTCCTGTTTTCAAAGCTGACAAGGAAGTAAGCCAAGCAGAGGGAGGATAGAACATTGCAGGTGGAAAAAGGAGTATGCGCAACTCCAGAGAGTAATAAAACGCTGGTGCTTTGGGGCAACTTTGAAGTGGCTCAGTACTGTTAGAAGGGAAAGTGGTAAGGGAGATTGCTGGTCCAAAAGTTTCGGTGTACTCATAATATTCTATGGCTCCAGAGTGTGGAACAGTCTTCTGTAATGAGAAAGCCACAAGAAAATCTTCAAGAGGAAAGTGAGTATAATCTATATTAAGCTTTAAATTACATTAGGGGAAACTACTTACCTAGCCCAAACAGGAAAAAACAAACAAACAAACAAACAAAAAAGAAAAAAAAAAACAAGAGCGAAACGAAAGCAACCAAGAACTAGTTATAGGAACACATAAGACAAATTTAAATGTCCAGAAGAAAAATAAGTGAACTCTCCAATTGTATAATGCTGCTGTTTCTGAATTTTTTAAGTACAGAACTTTTTATATTAAGGTGAGCAATTCTGAATGACTGATAACTGTTCAGCGAGACTCCAGGAATTCTTCTTCCCAAATTAAAGCAATTTAGTGTCTGGAGTGTAATTGAATGCCATTTGTTAATATTGTTAGATTCGTTAAATATATAGCCATTATAATTTGCCAATTAAAAAGAAGCCATACAGGCCAATACTTAGACAAAAGTGAGGACAGCATGGTTTTTTCTCAATATGTAAATAGGTGCAAGAACTATAAATATTGGATAAAAAGTCTTTTGGAATTAACTTCTATTAGAATGCTTAGTTTGATGTTCCTGAGCACCAAAAGACTATAAAGAAGTCTTTTGGAATTAACTTCTTCTATTAGAATGCTTAGTTTGATGCTCCTGAGCAAATAAGATTGTTTCTAAATTTTCATTTGATCTTTGGATTGTAAGTTCTTCAATAAAGAGAATATATTTGTCTTTATTCAGCACAATTCTACAATTATACAATAGCCTATAAATAAATAATGTGAGTAATGGCAGCTGGTTTTAAAATGATACTTTATCCTTTGACTTAATGTAAATTCATGTTTTCATTGCTGGCTGTACTCTCAAATCTAGCTGGCAAGAAATGAATAGATACTTGCAGTCTCATGGTGGAGTTTTTAACGACCCATGACATTTTTAATAGACTATTTTTTTTTTTAGAAAACATTTAGGTTTATGGCAAAATTGAACAGAAAATAGAGAGTTCCCATATAACTCTACCTTCTCCCCATACTCAGTCTCCCTATCAACATTCCTCATCAGAGCAGTACATTTCTTTTTTTACATTCAATGAAACTACATGTACATATCATTATCACCTACAGTACATAGGTCATATTAGGATTCATTCTTGGTGTTGCACATTTTACGGGTTTTGCCAAATATATACTGAACATATATTCACCATTATAGTATAATACAAATCAGTGTCACTGCCCTAAACATCCTCTGTGATCTGATTATTCATGCTTCTTTCTCACTCCCGGTCACCCCAGGCTCTGACTTCCCTAACGTTTTTACTGTCTCCACAGTGTTGCCTTTTCAAGTGTCATATAGTTGGAATCATAGAGTATGTAGCTTTTTCTGATTGGATTCTTTGACTTAATAATATGCTCCATTATTTTCATGGCTTGAAAAACAATTTTTTTTTCATGGCTTGAAAGTCCATTTTATTTTAGCACTAAATAAAATTCATTATATGGATATATCAAAGTTTATCCACTCACTTACCGAAGGACATCTCCATTGCTTTCAAGTTTGGGCAATTATGAACAAGGCTGCTGTAAACATCTGTGTACAGTTTTCTGTGCAGACGTAAAGCTTTCATCCCAGTTGGGTAAATAGAAAGAAATAAGATTGTTGGATTATATGGTAAGAATATGTCTAGTTTTGAAAGACACTGCCAAAGTGACTTCCAAGGTGGCTGTACCATTTTGCATTCCCATCAGCAATGAATGAGAGTCCTTGTTGTTTCATACCCTTGCCAACATTTGCTGTTGTATTGGTTTAGATTTTGACCATTATATCAGACGTGTAGTAGTTGTATCTTACTGTTGTTTTAATTTGCAATTCCCTGATATTATATGATGTTGAGCAATTTACACATGTTTATCTTCTATGGTAATGTGTCTGTTCAGAACTTTTGCTCAGGTTTTTAATCAGGTTCATTTTCTTACTCTTGAGTTTTAAGAGTTCTTTCTATATTGTGGATAACAGTTCTTTATCACATCTCTTTTTGAAAATATTTTCTCTCAGTTTGTGGCTTGTCTTTTCATTCTCTTGACAGTTTCTTTCACAGAGCAGAGGGTTTTAATTTTAATGAAGTCCAACATATTAATTATTTATTTTATTGATGATTCCTTTGATGTTGTATTTAAAATCTAAACCTAAGATAAACTAGATTTTTAATATATGTTACCTTTTAGGCATTTTATTATTTTCTGTTTAGGTCTATAATCTATTTTGAGTTAAGTTTTGTGAATCATGCAAAGTTTGTGTCTGGATTATTATTTTTTTGTCATGTCGATGTCTAATTGTTTCAGCACCATTTGTTGAAAAAGCTGTCTTCTCTCCACTGTATTGACTTTGCTTCTTTGTCAAAGAAACAAAAGGTTAAATATATTTGGGTGGGCTATCCTGTGCTTTCTATTGTCTTCCATTGATCTATTTGTCTATTCTTTCACCAATACCACACTCTCTTGACTGCTGAAGCTTTATAGTAAGTCTTGAAATAGGGTAGCATCAGTCTTCCAACTTTATTCTTTTCCTTTAATATTGTGTTAGCTATTCTGGGTCTTTTGCCTCTCTGTGTAATCTTTGGAATGAGTTTCTTTTTTCTTTATTTATTTATTATACTTTAAGTTTTAGGGTACATGTGCACAACGTGCAGGTTTGTTACATATGCATACATGTGCCATGTTGGTGTGCTGCACCCATTAACTCCTCATTTAACATTAGGTATATCTCCTAATGCTATCCCTCCCCCCTCCCCCCACCCCACAACAGGCCCTGGTGTGTGATGTTCCCCTTCCTGTGTCCATGTGTTCTCATTGCTCAATACCCACCTATGAGTGAGTGAGAACATGCGGTGTTTGTTTTTTTGTCCTTGCGATAGTTTGCTGAGAATGATGGTTTCCAGCTTCATCCATGTCCCTACAAAGGACATGAACTCATCATTTTTTATGGCTTGGAATGAGTTTCTTGATATCCAAAAAAATCTTATTGGGATTTTGATTGAGCTTGCACTGAATCTATGTATCATGTTGGGAAGGAATGTCATCTGGACAGTTTGAATATTTCTAGCCATGAATATGGACTATCTCTCCATTTATTTAGCTGTTCTTTAATTTATTTCATTACATTTTTTTTTACCTTTCCTCATGTGGATCTTATACATATTTAATTAGTTTTATACCTGAATATTTTATTGTTTGGGGAGTTAATGTAACTGACACTGTGTTTCATTTCAAATTCCAATTGCCCTTTGCAGGAACTCATGGCATTTTTTTTTTAATAATGGAAATGTTAAATAGTGTATACTTCAGAGTTTTTTCTTCAGAGAAAAAGAACCAATAACATTTGTATGGATAGTGAAAATGAGATTTATTTTAAGGCGTAGACCTCATGATGCGTGGGCTTGCAATTCCAAAACCTGCAGAGTAGGCTGACAGGCTGGAGACCTAGGGAAGAGCTATCTTCCATGTCTGAAGACAGTCTAGAGGCAGAATTCCCTCTTACTTAGGGAACATCCATCTGTTTTTAACTAAGACCATCAACCGATTGATTTAGGCCCACCCACATTATGGCGGTAAATCTACTTTACTGATAGTTTTAACTGATTTAAAAGTTAATTTTATTTAAAGAATACTTTCACAGCAACATCCGGCCTGGTGTTTGACCACATATCTGAGTACCATGGCCTAGCTAAGTTGACACAGAAAATTAAAAAGTTGAAATTTTTTTTGTGGTTATACAATATAGTGAGGATTATTCATGCTTAGCTTTTTACCTATGAATGAGGAAAAGCATATAAATGAGAAAACTGCTGTTAACCACTGGGCAATTATTTCTCTTTCATTTCTTTCTGGACAAGACATCTAGTTTAAGTATTTTTTCTAAATTAATTTTTACCCACATGAATTCCTATGAAATATTAATATTTTTCTGTATGTGTATTCACATACCTTCTTCTTCTGTTACATTTTTTCATCCATAATAACCAGATATAATAAGCTTATGATAGAAAGATGACCTTGACATTAGGGAAAAGACACAATCATGAATCTAGTATAATTTCTGAAAGAACAGAAAAATTCCATCATTGTCCTTATCAATTCTTCCTCATGTTTGACCTGTGTAACTTATAGCATTATCCTTTGCATTTAGTACTCTGATCTCTCTTTAAACATGAATGTCCTTGCAAGAGGCAATTCTTAGGTAACATTAGTCAAATAGTCTTCAATTTGTAATATCCATTTAGAATGTCCTTTGAAAGACATCTTTTAACTACTTTTGGTCAAATAGATCCAATTTGTAATAAGTGCTTCAGTTGCTCACAGTCCACATTTTAATTGTTTATCTACATTTATCTCCTTTAGTTATATAGTCCAGGTTAGTATTGTTTTATTTTCTACTGTATAGACCCCTAAAATGTTGTAAACAAACAAATAGACTATCGCACACATGTTTTGGGAAATCACAGATGTCCTGTTTTAATACCTAGCAATATATTTCCTTTTCTTTGTTTTCTTTTTGCTGTTTTTCTGATCAAATGTGATAAGAGGAACTGTCTAGTAGGAACAGAGTAATCAGTAAACAAAATATCCCTCCAACCTGCTCTCCTATTGAAAAGTCATCATTTACTAGGCAATTTTCTATGTCACTATCTCTAGGAAGTTTATTGTTTGGAGTTGTAATTTCTTCATATTTGTGGGCTTTTTAAACATTCTCACTTGTATGTGGTTTAGCCAACTTATTTCACCTGTCATAGGATCTTTTGTCTCTCATACTGTCCAATCCAATCACCCACTTAATTTCTTCATTTGAGTAACTCATCTTCCTTTTATTCTATTTTTAACCCTTCATATTAAAAGCAAAAGGAGAAATAATGTTACATATTGTGCAAGGCTAAAAATTTATTTGTATAAGTCCATGTCTTTTGAGATCTACACACCTACATAACTGCTTTTAGAGTTCTAATAAAAACAGTGAGTATCACGGAAAAATATTGCATCAAAATACATATTATTACATGGAGCAGTTCTATGTACATTGAATTTTGTAAAGGAAATGACATTTTAAATATTCTTTTAATATTTATTGTTTGAATGTTATAAAAATAACAATACTGAAATCATTAATGACAGACTAAGTGATGGACATAGCCTGTAGAAGACTTTTGTTTCTTTGTAAATTGGGTTGAAATAAAACACCCCCCCCACACACACACAGTGCCAGTACTTCAAATTGCTTTTCAGAAATATCATGCGATTTGTTAATGCCAGACTTACCTACTCTAAGAGTATCAGTTAGATGGAGTTGAGTAACAGTTGTGTCATCTTACTTTATCTTAAATTTTTGTTTATTCCAAAAATTTTATTCAGTGACTTAATTTACTTGGACCCTGCATGAATTTGAGTTTGCAATCCTTAAAGTGAATAATTCTATTACAACATACAAATTTCATAACTGACCTGCTTAATAGATTAAAATTTCAATAATCTTAGCATTTGTAAAGTGAATAGTTGAGGAAATAACCAAATAAAACTCGTATGAACTAAAGTTTGATGCCAACTCTAGAGATGCCTAATCAGTCAGCAGAAGAAAGTTGCTCTGGGAGAATGAATCAATAGATACTTATTGGAGGGAGCCTATGGGAATACAAGAAAAATAATGAATCTTATTCACATCTGACCTGGGCCTACCCAACATAATATAAATAATTGATCTCTCCTCTGTATTTCCACAATTATAATTGCCTACATTTCACCAGAAAACTTTATGTCAATACCTATGGATAGCATAGATATTGTGGTTAAGCACATGATGCTTACAAATATCAAAGTTTATGCAAATTGTGACAGCTTATGTTAGTTGCTGCCTGATTGTAATCCCATCAATAGAAAAAAACAAATACATATTAAACTCTACCAAAAGATCCAAACTATCAGGATTTTTAATAACTTTTGTATGACCTACATGTAAAGTTATATGCTTTGTGACTACATGTCTTACATGGGAACATGAAGAAGGTAGCAGAGTGGATTTTTCCACATATGTTTTTGGCAGATGAATAAATTTAAAGTGAGTTTTCAGGAATGAATTGATTATTGTAACTTTTTTTAAAGTGTAAAATTCTTGTGAACACTAACCTAGAACCTATAGAGATTTTGAAAGTGTGTAGCTAATATTACAGACAGCTACCATATCTCTACTAAGGTGAGCAGAGAGGTTTGGACAATTGATGATTCTTGTTTTATTTTTATTTTTATTTTATTTATTTATTTATTTATTTATTTTTGAGACGGAGTCTTGCTCTGTCGCCCAGGCTGGAGTGCAGTGGCGTGATCTTGGCTCACTGAAAGCTCCACCTCCCAGGCTCACGCCATTCTCCTGCCTCGGCCTCCTGAGTAGCTAGGACTACAGGCACCCGCCACCAAGGCCGGCTAATTTTTTGTATTTTTAATAGAGACGGGGTTTCGCCGTATTAGCTAGGATGGTCTCTATCTCCTGACCTCGTGATCTGCCCACCTCGGCCTCCCAAAGTGCTGAGATTACAGGCTTGAGCCACCGCGCCTGGCCGATGATTCTTGTTTATGGATGCTGAGATCTCTTTGAAGATGTAGTCACCTATAGGAAGCATCAAAAGTAGCCTCATATCAGGAAATCTCTATGACAAACGGTAGCACCAACCCAAATAGACACTTCAAACTAACAGTTGATTCAACTACCCACCTAATCAGTTGGCATAGTTATTCACAATCTGTATGTAGTCAAGGGGTTAAAGATGAGACTAAAACCCCAAAGAAGACTTTGGAAATGATGTATGTTTACCTGCTCTCTTTACATAGAAAAAACTGAATTAGTGTTAGCAAGTGATTTGCATGTGGTATTCATTCATTCATTAATCAAAACATATTTCCTGTGCACATGCTCTTTGCCAGGCATTAAACTAGACACTAAGGATATAGCAGAATACAAAACAGAAAAACATCCTCCTCTTGAGGGCTATCATTTTTAGATGTAGAAAGGTATAATAAAAGGAAAAAAATGGAGGTAATTATTGTGATTAGTGCTATGAAGGAACCAACAGGGCAATGTAACTGAGAGTAATAAAGGAGCTTTTCTTTGAATAGGATTTCCATCCAAGGGCTTTCTGAGGAGGTGACATTTGAATTGAAACCTGCAGAATAATAACAGAATGGGGAAAGAGCCTTATAGTCTGAAAGAATAGAAAGTGCAAAGATCAGGAAGTGGAAATTGTCTAGGCAGAAATGTCAGGAAATAAAGAATACAATGGAAGCCATTATACTGAGCACAATAAATTAAGAAAGATAGAATAGTATATAGGGATGGATTTATTGAAAGCAAATTTCTGAAATAACTATACCAAATTCTAAAAAAGCAAACCGATTTAGGACATGTAATATTATTTTTAGGCAGTGATGAATTTAAATAGAGTCCTGTCAATACAGTTATATGACTGTTTTCAGTTGAGTTCAGTTGTACGGAGTTTAGACATAGAAAATGTATGTACTTGAGTTCAAGCAGTGAAGAGAAAACAAGAGTTGTAAGTGCTTAAAAACTCATGATAATAAATATGAACCACCAAATATAAGAGGGTAACAAGGAGAGTGAAAACAGAAAGGGAATCATGCATAAAGATAAAATCTAAAGCTCCTTGGGATGAAATCTCAATTTTGAGGTACTACCAGAGAAGTTGAGCTGAAAAGATGAAAGATATTTAGTAATACTGAGAAAGTGAGATGGTTACAACTTGGATTTCTGGGGGAAAATAAGTCACCGATGTACAAGAGTGTTTCCATGGGAACAGAAGACTAAATCAAGGTGAAACCAGATTTTGCTAGATATGAGGGAGTAAAAGAGAGAGAGAGACTAAGGTTTTGAAGAGCTCATCAATACAATTATTTAACTCAGTAAGAACGATAATAAGTATGGATTACATGAGCTGTGCATGACTTTAATTTCTGGGGAATAACAGGTGATCTGTAGATGACAGCATGAGGAGTAGCAGAGAAAAATACAACCGGTGGTATAATCTCCAAAGGACATGAAGAGATGTTTTGTGTATGCAATGGAGAACCAAAAAAGATACCTTTCCTATTCCTGGCCATGACTTAGATGACATGTCAAAGAAAAGCAGCCTTCACTTTGTAAGGTCATGCTGAAGTAGGAGAGATGTCTCCTCAAATGCTCAGCAGTGATATTAAGTGATGAGACTACTAGTTTATTTAATCATACATTATTAAAACCAAAAGGCAAACAAATCATACTTTTTAGTAACTCGAGATTGCAGAGTATTCTTATTTTTTATTAATGTGAATTTTAATAAATTTAAAATTTTTATTTTTGTTCAAGCGGCAAACTTTTTTACTCGACGTCATTTAAGATGCATTCAAATTTGCAATTCAAATTTTTTGTTAAAATGTTTCATCTTGATTGTTTTCTAATCTAGTTATGAATTTTATTAGTTGGCTTTATTAATAACAAACAACCCCCCAAATGACAGTGGCTACAACTGACATTGATTTATTGTTCCAGACAGATATCCATGGCTGTGGATCAACTTCTGTGGCTCTGTTCCCCTTGTCTTCTCACACCAGATTCCAGCCTCTTCAAGAAGTGGTCCTTATTTGGGACATCTAGCAAGACAGACCTGTCAGAAACACTTGATGCCTTCTGAAGTTTTTCTTTTTCTTCTCAGATGTTTCTATATGCTATATTCCCTCACATTCCATTGGCTAAAGCTTGAAATATGGCCAGGCCCTAAATCAATGGGACAATAATGTAGTACCTCTTTAAGGAGGTCTCTATATGCCGCATGTCAATAAATGATTCAGGATAAAGCCCTTACTAGAAAGAGAACAGAACAAAAATTGAGCGGCAAAAATAAGATCTACCACTGGAAGGTGGTACCGATCTCTCACACAAGTTATGAAAATGTGGTGGATAAATCATTGAGAGACTAATATTCAGGAGATAAATCCACACTTTTTAAAGAGACATGTATCTGTCATGAATAAAATGCAAATGCTGATGATGTCTTCAGGGTCCAAGAGGATAGAGGATTTAAGAAAAGAATAAATGTCAGGAATACTTTTTTTCTGAAAAAGTCTAGAAAATAAAAACAAATGAAACAACGAGAATAATACTGTTGTAAAAAGAAGGTAGTTAATTAATATCTCTAAAATTCTCATAAGTGACAATTCTTTTATGGTAAAATTTTCGTGATCGGATGTCTGGCCACCAAATTTACTGACTAAGGTACATGATTCTATTATCACTCCACAAATGTTCCATATATCAAAGGGCAGACAGGTATTATTAAACCCACGAAGCAAAGAGCATGTTTTATTCATCTCAGGATGGAGATAGTTCTGCCAGATGTCTAAGTGTATTTGAAGGCTGATGGCCAAAGCTCTCTTTCCACAAAAAAAGTGGTGAACTAGCAGCTGCCAAAACCTGTATCTTCAAGTTTCTTTTCTATAGGATTACTGGTTTAATCTTAATACTTTCTGATTGACCCATTTATTGTTTAGCTTTCTTAATCCATATAATCAAGTTACATTTATGTATTCACAGCATGAAGCTATCCTGTCTCATATAACATTGTATCTCTGATCTTTAATTTTAAAATTTCTCCCCCCAAAAGCAACCATTATCGCCTGGCACAGTGTGGTTCATGCCTATAATCCCAAGCCTGTAATCCCAGCAGTTTGGGAGGCCGAGGCAGGCAGATCACTAGGTCAGAAGATCGAGGCCATCCTGACCAATATGGTAAAACCCCATCTCTACTAAAATACAAAAACACAAAAAAACAAAACAAAACAAGAATTAGCCAGGCGTGGTGGAACATGCCTGTAGTCCCAGCTACTTGGGAGGCTGAGGCAGGGGAATCACTTGAACCTGGGAGGCAGAGGCTGCAGTGAGCTGAGATCGCGCCACTGCACTCCAGCCTGGTGACAGAGTGAGACTCCGTATCAAAAAAAAAAAAAAAAAAAAAGCAACCAATATTCCCACTCCTTTCCTAAAATTTAGAGGGTTCGCCTTCCAGAGAACTGATATCTTATTTACATATTCCCAAATCTTAAATTTAGAGAAAACTTCCCCTTAGTTATAACACCTCAATTAATTAATAATGTTTATATTTGAGAGATAGACTTCAAGAAATCTTGGATATCACATTAACAATCCAAAATGTCTCAATGATCAAGGCAGAAAGACTTAGAGAGCAATGAGCTATGAGCATAAAGGTGTTCACAAAGGTATGATAATGAGTTTGGTTATCCTTTCTCATTGTCCACTCTAGACTTTAGCCAGAATCATTTTTTTCTCTTTTTTTAAAATTACACTTTAAGTTCTAGGGTACATGTGCACAACGTGCAGGTTTGTTACATATGTATACATGTGCCATGTTGGTGTGCTGCACCTATTAACTCGTCATTTAGCATTAGGTATATCTCCTAATGCTATCCCTCCCTGCTCCCCCCACCCCACAACAGGCCCTGGTGTGTGATGTTCCCCAACCTGTGTCCAAGTGTTCTCAATGTTCAACTCCCACTTATGAGTGAGAACATGCGGTGTTTGGTTTTCTGTCCTTGTGATAGTTTGCTAAAAATGATGGTTTACAGCTTCATCCACATCCCTGCAAAGGACATGAACTCATCCTTTTTTATGGTTGCATGGTATTCCATGGTGTATATGTGCCATATTTTCTTAATCCAGTCTATCACTGATGGACATTTGGGTTGGTTCCAAGTCTTTGCTATTGTGAATAGTGCTGCATTAAACATACGTGCATTAAACATACATGTGCATGTGTCTTTATAGTAGCATGATTTATAATCCTTTGGATATATACCCAATAATGGGATGGCTGGGTCAAATGGTATTTCTAGTTCTAGATCCCTGAGGAATTGCGACACTGTCTTCCACAATGGTTGAACTAGTTTACAATCCCACCAACAGTGTAAAAGTGTTCCTATTTCTCCACATCCTCTTCAGCACCTGTTGTTTCCTGACTTTTTAATGATTGCCATTCTAACTGGTGTGAGATGGTATCTCATTGTGGTTTTGATTTGCATTTCTATGATAGCCAGTAATGATGAGCATTTTTTCATGTGTGTGTTGGCTGCATAAATACCTTCTTTTGAAAAGCGTCTGTTCATATCCTTCGCCCACTTTTTGATGGGGTTGTTTGATTTTTTTCTTGTAAATTTGTTTAAGTTCTTTGTCAATTCTGGATATAAGCCCTTTGTCAGATGGGTAGATTACAAAAATTTTCTCCCATTCTGTAGGTTGACTGTTTCTGATGGTAGATTCTTTTGCTGTGCAGAAGCTCTTTAGTTTAATTAGATTCCATTTGTCTATTTTGGCTTTTGTTGCCATTGCTTTTGGTGTTTTAGACATGAAGTCCTTGCCCATGCCTATGTCCTGAATGGTATTGCCTATGTTTTCTTCTAGGGTTTTTATGGTTTTAGGTCTGACATTTAAGACATTAATCCATCCTGATTTAATTTTTGTATAAGGTGTTAGGAAGGGATCCAGTTTCAGCTTTCTACATATGGCTAGCCATTTTTTCCCAGCACCATTTATTAAATAGGGAATCCTTTCCCCATTTCTTCTTTTTGCCAGGTTTGTCAAAGATCAGATGGTTGTAAATGTGTGGTATTATTTCTGAGGCCTCTGTTCTGTTCCATTGGTCTATATCTCTGTGTTGGTACCAGTACCATACTGTTTTGGTTACTGTAGCCTTGTAGTATAGTTTGAAGTCAGGTAGCGTGATGCCTCCAGCTTTGTTCTTTTGGCTTAGGATTGTCTTGGCAATGCAGGATCTTTTTCATTCCATATGAACTTTAAAGTAATCTTTTCCAATTCTGTGGAGAAAGTCATTGGTAGCTTGATAGGGATGGCATTGAATCTATAAATTACCTTGGGCAGTATGGCCATTTTCACGACATTGATTCTTCCTATCCATGAGCATGGGATGTTCTTCCATTTGCTTCTGTCCTCTTTTATTTTATTGAGCAGTGTTTTGTAGTTCTCCTTGAAGAGGTCATTCACCTCCCTTGTAAGTTGTATTCCTAGGTATTTTATTCTCTTTGAAGCAATTGTGAATGGGAGTTCACTCATGATTTGGCTCTCTGTTTGTCTGTTATTGGTGTATAGCAATGCTCGTGATTTTTGCACATTGATTTTGTATCCTGAGACTTTGCTGAAGCTGCTTATCAGCTTAAGGAGATTTTGGGCTGAGACGATGGGGTTTTCTAAATATACAATCATGTCATCTGCAAACAGGGACAATTTGGCTTCCTCTTTTCCTAATTGAATACCCTTTATTTCTTTCTCCTGCCTGATTGCCCTGGCCAGAACTTCCAACATTATGTTGAACAGGAGTGGTGAGAGAGGGAGTCCCTGTCTTGTGCCAGTTTTCCAAGGGAATGCTTCCAGTTTTGCCCATTCAGTATGATATTGGCTGTGGGTTTGTCATAAATAGCTCTTATTATTTTGAGATACATCATCAGGGATATTGGTCTAAAATTATCTTTTTTTGTTGTGTCTCTGCCATTGCCAGAATCATTTTTACTTTTGGGTAATAATTTGCAATCAGTGAAGTGTACCATTCTTAAGTGTTCAATGTAATAATTTTGGTAAAATCTGTAAGCAATAACTAATGCTTTGATCAAAGCGTAGACTATTTTCATCATCCCAGAATATCCCTTTTTCCCTCTCCCTAGTAAACCCCATCTATCATAAACGATCATTCTCTATTATTTATCTCACCATAAATGTTTACCTGTTCTTGAGCTCCATAAAAATTGATGTATGCAGTATCTGTTGTTTGATATCCATGTTTTGAGAGTTCTCAATGTTGTGTTTGTTAGCAGTTCATTTGCCAAAAAAATATTGTTTGGTATTCTATTGAAAAAATATACCTCAGCTTGATCATTTATTTTCTTGCTGATGGATAGTTGGGGTTATTTTCAGTTTGAGGCTTTTATAGATAAACTTAGAACTTTGCAAGTCTTTTGTGGAAAAAAGATATTCATTTCTCTTGGAAAATATTTTTATTTTCCAGGGTGATAATGTTTGGTCATTTAATACGTGTGTGTGTTTGTGTGTTTTACTCCCCCTATCATTGTATGAAAGTTCTAGCTATTCCACATTATCACCAACATTTGATATTTTCAGTCTTTTTCCCAATTTTGTACCTTCTATTGAATGTGAAGTATTATCTCATTATGTTCTTGGCCGTTTGTGTATATTCATCTTTGAAATTTCTGTAAAAAAATGTACCTATTTTTATTGTGTCTGTTTTCTTTTTATTATTGAGTTATAGGAGCTCTTTATACAATCCGGACAAAATATAAGATTGTAAAAGCAATGTGATTTTAATGACATTACTTCTAATGGCAAAAACTGCAGTAACTTGCACCAATTTAATACTTCATCACATATACCTATTCTAAGTATTTTTCCCTAATCTAAAGCTTCCCTTTTCATTTCCTTAGAGCAGCATAAGAATGAGCAGATGTTTTAAATTTGGTAAAGTGCAATTTATCAGCTTTTCTTCTATGGTTTGTGTTTTTTATGTCGTCTAAAAACCCCTTTGCTCTCCACAGAGTTGTGTGTGTGTGTGTGTGTGTGTGTGTATATATATATACATATATACATATATGCACACATATTCTACTTCAGAATTTTAGGTTCAATATCAAGGCCTGTTATCCTTTTCAAATTAATGTTTGTATGTTATATATTATTGGTTAAGATATATTTTGTCCATATAAACATTGAGTTGTTTCAGCACTATTTATGCAAAATACATTCTATTCTCCTTTAATTGTTTTGACATTTTCATTAAAACCCACTTGGCCATGAGTAAAACTATTTCCAGAATTTGTATTTTATTTTATTGATATATCTGTTAATTGTTATACAAGCATAATACTATTTTGATTAATGTAGCTTAATAGTAAGTCTTAAAATCAGTAGAATGTATCCTCCATTTATTTTATTCTCCAAAAATTTTGTTTTCCTAGGTTCTTTGCATTTCCATACACATTTTAGAATCAGTTCGTCAATTTCTTTAAAAAACAAACAAAAAGCCTGTTATTATTTTGATTGGGATTGCAATGAATATATAAATCCATTTGTGGAGAAAAGACATCTTGACAACATCAAGTTTTCTAATCCATAAACATGGCATATTTTTCCATTTATTTAGGTTTTAATTTTTCTCAGCTATGTTTTAAACTTTTTAATGGAGATGTCTTCCACATTTTATGTTAAATTTATTTCTAAACATTTTTTAAATACTACTTTGAATGGTAATTTTAAGCTGTTATTTTTCAATTCTTTCTTGCTATTAAATAGAAATATAACTTTTTAAAAGGCATTAACCTTGCATTCAATAATAAATCTAAAATTATTTATTAGTTTCTTTATCCACAGTTTCTTTATCCACTCGTTGATTGATGGGCATTTGGGTTGGTTCCACATTTTTACAATTGTGAATTGTGTTGCTATAAACATCTGTGTGCAAGTATCTCTTTTACATAATGATTTCTTTTCCTCTGGATAGATACCCAGTAGTGGGATTGCTGGATCAAATGGAAGTTCTACTTTTAGTTCTTTAGGGAATCTCCACACTGTTTTCCATAGTGGTTTTACTAGTTTACATTCCCACTAGCAGTGTAGAAGTGTCCCCTGTTCACTGCATCTATGCCAACATCTATTATTTTTTGATCATGGCCATTCTTACAGGAGTAAGGTGGTATAGCACTGTGGTTTTGATTTGCATTTCCCTAATCATTAGTGATATTGAGCATTTTTTCATGTTTTTTGGCCATTTGTATATCTTCTTTTGAGAATTGTCTATGCATGTCCTTAGCCCATGTTTTGATGAGATTGTTTGTTTCTTCTTCTTCCTAATTTGTTTGAGTTCATTGTAGATTCTGAATATTAATTAGTCTTTTGTCAGATGGATATATTGTGAAGATTTTCTCCCACTCTGAGGTTGTCTAAGTACTCTGCTGACTATTCCTTTTGCCATGCAAAATTCTTTTGCTTAATTAAGTCCCAGGTCAGATGGATAGACTGTGAAGATTTTTTCCCACTCTGGGGGTTGTCCATTTACTCTGCTGACTATTCCTTTTGCCATGCAAAAGCTCTTCTGCTTAAAAGTGCTAGCTACTTATCTTTGTTTTTATTGCATTTGCTTTTGGGTGCTTGGTCATGAAACCCTTGCCTAAGCCAATGTCTAGAAGGGTTTTTCTGATGTTATCTTCTAGAATTTTTACAGTTCCAGGCCTTAGATTTAAGTGTTTCATCCACTTTGAGTTGATTTTTGTATAAGGTGAAAGATGAGGATCCAGTTTCACTCTCCTACACGTTGCTCGCCAATGATCCCAGCACCATGTGTTGAATAGGGTGTTCTTTTCCCACTTTATGCATTGCTTTATGGTTTGCTTTGTCAAAGATCAACTGGCTGTAAGTATTTGGGTTTATTTCTCGGTTCTCTATTCTGTTCTATTTGTCTATGCCTATTTTTATACCAGTATCATGCTGTTTTGGTGACTATGGCCTTATGGTATAGTTTGAAATCAGGTAATGTGATGCCTTCAGATTTGTTCTTTTTGCTTAGTCTTACTTTGGCTATGCAGGCTCTTTTTTGGTTTCATATGAATTTTAGGATTTTTTTTTCTATTTCTATGAGGAATGACGGTGGTATTTTGATGGGAATTGCATTAAATTTGTAGATTGCTTTTGGCAGTAAGGTCATTTGCACAATAGGGTTTCTACCTATCCAGGAGCATAGGATGTGTTTCTATGTTTATGTTGTCTACGATTTCTTTCAGCAGTGTTTTGTAGTTTTCCTTGTAGGGATCTTTCACCTTCTTGGATAAGTATATTCCTAAGTATTTTTTTTTTTTTGCAGCTATTGTAAAAGAGGTTGAATTTTTTATTTGATTCTCTGCTTGGTCGTTGTCAGTGTACAGAAGATCTACAAATTTGTGTACATTAATTTTGTATCCTGAAACTTTGCTGAATTAATTTATGAGTTCTAGGAGCTTTTTGGATGAGTCTTTAGGATTTTCTAGGTATAAAATCATATCATTAGCCAACAGTGAGAATTTGATTTCTTCTTTACCGATTTGGATGCTCTTTATTTCTTTCTCTTGTCTGATTGCTCTGGCTGGGACTTCTAGTACTATGTTGAAAAGAAGTGGTGAGAGTGGGCATCCCTGTCTTATTCCAGTTCTCAGAGGGAATGCTTTCACATTTTTCTCATTCAGTATTGTGTTGGCTGTGGGTTTGTCATAGATGGCTTTTATTAGATTGAGGTATGTCCCTTCTATGGCAATTTTGCTGAGGATTTTAATCATAAAGGGATGCTTGATTTTTTCAAATGCTTTTCTGCATCTATTGAGATGATCAGGTGATTTTTAATTCTGTATATGTGGTGTATCACATTTATTGACTTCCATATGTTAAACCATCCCTGGTATGAAACCCACTTGATCTCAGTGGATTATCTTTTTGATATGTTTTTGGAGTCGGTTAGCTAGTATTTTGTTAAGAACTTTTGCATCTATATTCATCAGGGATACTGGTCTGTAGTTTTTTTTGTTTTGTTTTGTTTTGTTTTTTGGTTACGTCATTTCTTGGTTTTGGTCTTAGGGTGATACTAGCTTCATAGAATGATTTAGGGAGGATTCTCTCTTTCTCTATCTTGTGGAATAGTATCAATAGGATTGGTACCAATTCATCTTTGAATGCCCAGTAGAATTCAGCTGTGAATCCATCTGGTCCCCAAATTTTTTTTTTGGTAATTTTTTTTATTAACTTTTCAATCTCACTGCTTGTTATTGGTATGTTCAGGGTATCTAATTCTTCCTGATATAAGTTAGGAGGGTTGTATCTTTCCAGGAATTTATTCATCTCTTGTAGGTTTTCTAGTTTATGTGTGCAAATATGTTCATAGTAGCCTTGAATTATCTTTTGTATTTCTATGGTGTTAGTTTTAATATCTCCTGTTTCATTTCTAATTGATCTTATTTGGATTTTCTCTCTTTTTTCTTGGTTAATCTTGCTAATGGTCCATCATTTTTATTTATCTTTTCAAAGAACCAGCTTTTTGTTTCATTTATCTTTTGTATTTTTTCTTTGTTTCAATTTCATTTAGTTCTGCTCTGATGTTAGTTATTTCCTTTCTTCTGCTGGGTTTCGGTTTGGTTTGTTCTTGTTTCTCTGTTTCCTTGGGGCGTGACCTTAGATTGTCTATTTGTGCTCTTTCAGACTTTCTGATATAGGCATTTAGGACTATGAACTTTTCTCTTAGCACTGCTTTTGATGTATCCCAGAGTTTTTGATAGGTTGTGTCACTATTATCATTCAGTTTGAAGAATTTTTTAATTTTCATCTTGATTTTATTGTTGACCCAATGATCATTCAGGAGCAGGTTATTTAATGTCCATGTATTTGCATGGTTTTGAGGGTTTCTTTTGGAGTTGATTTCCCGTTTTATTTCACTGTGGTCTGAGAGAGTACTTGATATAACTTCAATTTTCTTAACTTATTCGACTTGTTTTGTGGCTTATCATATGGTCTATCATGGAGAAAATTTCATGCACCGATGAAAAGAATCTATTTTCTGTGGTTGTTAGGTAGAATGTTCTATAAATATCTGTTAAGTCTATTTGTTCCAGAGTATACTTGAAGTTCATTGTTTCTTTGTTGACTTTCTCTCTTGATGACATGTCTAGTGCTGTAGGTGGAGTATTGAAGCCCCCCACTATTATTGTGTTGCTGTCTATCTCATTTCTTAGGTCTAGTAGTAAGTGTTTCATAAATTTGAGAGCTCCAGTGTTAGGTGCATGTGTATTTAGGATTGTGAAATCTTCCTTTTGTACAAGACCTTTTATCATTATATAATGTCCCTCTTGTCTTTTTTAACTGCTGTTGTTTTAAAGTTTATTTTGTTTGATATAAGAATAGGTAGTCCTGCTTGCTTTTGGTGTCCATTTGCATGGAATATCTTTTTCCACCACTTTACCTTAATTTTATGTGAGTTCTTGTGTGTTAGGTGAGTCTCTTGAAGGAAGCAGATAGTTGATTTATGAATTATTTTCATTCTGCAGTTCTGTATTTTTTAAGCAGAGCATTTAGGCCATTTACATTCAACATTATTATTAAGATGTGAGGTACTATTCCATTAATTGTGCTATTTATTGCCTGTATACCTTGTGGGTTTTTTTTTTTTGTATTTTTATTTTATAAGTCCTGTGAGATTTATGGCTTGAAAGAGATTCTGTTTTGATATGTTTTCAGGATTTGTTTCAAGATTTAGAGCTGCTTTTAGCAGTTCTTATAATGCTGTCTTGGTAGTGGCATATTCTCTCAGCATTTGTTTGTCTAAAAGAGACTGTATCTTTCCTTCATTTATAAAGATTAGTTTTGCTGGATACAGAATTCTTGGCTGATAATTGTTTTGTTTGAGGAGACTGCAGATGGAGCTCCAATCCCTTTTAGGTCATAGGGTTTCTGCTGATAAATCTACTGTTAATCTAATATGTTTTCCTTTATAGGTTACCTGGTGCTTTTGCCTCACATCTCTTAAGATTCTTTCCTTCATCTTGACTTTAGATAACCTGATGACAATGTTCCTAGCTGATGATCTTTTTGTGATAAATTTCCCAGGTGTTCTTTGAGCTTCTTGTATTGGGATGTCTAGGTCTCTTGCAAGGCTGGGGAAGCTTTCCTCAGCTATTCCCCCAAATATGTTTTCCAAACATTTGGATTTCTCTTCTTCCTCAGCAACACCAGTTATTATTGTTTCGTCACTTAACATAATCCCAAACTTCCTGGAGGCTTTGTTCATTTTTTTCTTATTCTTTTTTCTTTGTCTTTGGATTGGGTTACTTCAAAAACCTTGCCTTCAAGCTCTGAAGTTCTTTCTCCTGCTTGTTCAATTCTAATGCTGAGACTTTCCAGAACATTTTGCATTTCTCTAAGTGTGTCCTTTATTTCCTGAAGTTGTGATTGTTTTCTATTTATGCTATCTATTTCACTGAAGATTTCTCCCCTCATTTCTTCTATCATTTTTTTTTTCGATTTCCTTACATTGAACTTCATCTTTCTCTGGTACCTCCTTGATTAGCTTAATAACTAACCTGAATTCTTTTTCAGGTAAATCAGGGATTTCTTCTTGGTTTGGATCCATTGCTGGTGAGCTAGTGTGATTTTTTGGGGGTGTTAAATAACCCTATTTTGTCATATTACCAGAATTGTGTTTCTGTTTCCTTCTTATTTGGGTAGGCTATTTCAGAAGGAAGGTCTAGGGCTCAAGGCTACTGTTCAGTTTCTTTTGTCCCACAAGGTGTTCCCTTGATGTAGTATGCTCCCCCTGTCCTAGGGATGTGGCTTCCAGAGAGCCAAGCTGTAGTGATTGTTATCTCTCTTCTGGATCTAGCCACCCAGCAGGTCTACCCGTTCCCAGTCTGGTCCTGGGGGATATCTGCACAGTGTCTTGTGATGTGAATGATCTGCAGGTATCTTAGCCATGAATATCAGCATCTGCTCTGGTGGAAGTAACAGGCAGGTGAAATGGACTCTGTGAAGGTCTTTAGTTTTGGTTGTTTAGTGCACTATTTTTTGTGCTAGTTGGCCTCTTGCCAGGAGGTGGGCTTTCAAGAGAGCATCAGCTGTAGTAGTGTCCAATCTTAATGTCTTTTAGACAACATGAAATAATGCAAAAATAGTACCAAGATTAGTCCAATACAACAGTATAAAAGTTATAGGCACCATGAACAATGTACTTTACACAAAACAAAAAGCCTCCTGAATTCTAGAGTGGCAAGTTCTTTGAGCTGGTGTTATGAATTGAACATGTGCATCCCGCAAACTCATATGCTAAAATCCTAATTCCCCAATATGATGATATTAGGAAGTGGGGCCTTTGGAAGATCATAAGGGTGGAGCCCACAAGAATGGGATTAGCACCCTTATAAAAGAGACCCGTAGAGCTCACTAGTTCTTTCTATCATGTTAGAACACAGCAAGAAGATAGCTGTATATGAACCAGAAAGTAGACCTTCACCAGACATGGAATCTACTGGTGCCTTGATATTGAAATCCTCAGCCTCCAGAACTGGAGAAATAAATGTTTGTTGTTTAAGCTACCCAACCTATGATCCATGTTCTTTTGCTATAGCAATACAAACAGATCAAGATAGCTGGAAATTATTTTCATCTTCTTAGAGAACTATGAATGCATGGCTGGGGTTGGGGAAAGACTAGAAATAGGTCACAATATCCTATATTGTGAGGGGAAATGGCATTATCCTGGAGAAATATAAGTGTCCAACAAATATTTTAGTGTGCCAGAAATCTCCCTTTATGCTTAATTATGATCACCATGCTCTGTCATAAATGAAGTACTCCAGATATCCAGGAGAGATTGCCAGGGACAATGGCTTTTCGCTCGATCAGAACTCCAGCTTCAATTCTGTATTACTAATATTGTACCAAAAATCTTCAGGTTTTTCTAGATTTAAACAAGTTTGAGTCATCCTGTTGACCAATTAAGGCCTAGGCATTGGAATGAACTAAAATTAATTATTATATTAATGTGTTAGCTGATAAAGATACTCTGATTTTCTGTAAGGATTATGCCTTATATTTGGTACAGGAAACAGACTGTGAGATGAAGACTTGAATGAAGAAAGTTGATTTACCAGTGCCTTTGATATTAATATCTGTGTTGGGGTGAAGGAAGGAAGTTTGGGCAGAGAAAATGTAAACTGTGATTCAGTCTTAACAAAAGCCTTAGCATATCCACAAGGAACTCTGAATCTGAGAAAGCCTTTCAGTGTTATAGAGCCTCGAAGCACAGGGATCAGGTCTTGATATCATTTTATTGATCACTCATAGATTGGGTTTCTTCAGGGTACAAATATTACCCTGAGCAGGCAGCTCTCTTTGACTTAAGGCAATTCATGGAGAGGGATTCAGCAGGGAACCATTATCTGTTGACAGTTCTGAAGGAGATCTCTGGATTGTGCACCACAGCATCCACTATGGTTCACCCCTTGTGCTATCTTAGTCCACTTCCACCCTATGATAAATTTCACACATATTTTATGTGACGCTTATTAGTCTATAATTCAAGATAAACTTACAAAAAGAAGGGAAGTGGGATAAATTATCATCCCTGCTTCTGCAAGTGGTCTTAAGACTGAGGCATTACCATGTAGATTTTCTATCATTATTACCTTTCAGGACCACTACTGATTAGGGTTGTAGTACAGCAGCTGATTAAGCTCAACTTCCATTAGTTGGACAAGATAAATTCCTATATTGTTATAAATGTAGGCAGATATAGAGGGACTGGTACACCAATGGTGGGTGTTACAAGGGTCTGGACCACTGCACATTCCTGATTTTAGATGTATCATTTCTATGTTACAATGTGTTTCTACTAGGCCTGCCTTGCTTATGACATGAAGGGTCTGACAGAACTCAGCTCATGATTTGCAGGGCAAATGGCCACTTAATTTCTTATGGTTAAGTATTTCTTCTATACCAGGGCCAAATAACATGCTAGAAACAGAGTTTTTTTTTTTAATGTTGCATAATTCTCCACTATGCCATAAATAACAAAGAATCATTACCCATTACCCAAACCTCTGTATAAGAATATGCCAGGTTGGTACAGCTTTTACTTTTTCTAGCTTTTCTCTACTGCAGAATACTTTCCTGGTCTGGACCTACTCAAAGATGGCAGGTATGCAAGTCACTTTGTTAATAGCTTGTGGCAATATTCTTAAGTGTGGGAGATGCTACTTCTCTTTTTCTTTTCCACCACCCCCTCCTCTCTCTTTCCTTATCTCAATAGGCTCCATATATGAAAACTGGCTCAAGTTCAGAAACTGTCAAGAACCATGGAATTTTATTGGAGATGCTGCCCTCAGTCTACTGACCATCCATGCTTAATTTCTTTTGATTGTGCATATGGGGAAACTTTCATCAGCTCCCCACCTGAGGATGCTGCTATCTATTAACTACCTCCATAACTCTCTGAGAGTCATGGCCTACAGGTGGCCATTGTGATTTTGCCACTAGTTATGGCAACTGGTTCCATCCTGTTTCTGATGATTAAATACTGCTTTTGGCCTCCACCTTTTCAAGATTTCATTACCTTTTGTGTCATCGAGGAACCCAGTTCTGTAACAGTATTTATTACTCATAAGTCCTCCCAGTAGAGGGCAGGTGACATTGAGTTTCTCCAGGATGGTATTTCTCTCACTAGTACATCACATATTGCTTTGGCAAATGCGGCTCTTCTTCAGAATATGGTTAAATGGCGAATTTTCTGGCCTTACATAGTATATTCAGTAGGTTGGCCACTTTTGTAAAATTTTAAACTCTTCTTTGCCATGTCTGGCAGTTTTGGCATTTGTACTTTACGTACTATAAACTATCACTTTCTCAAAACTTCTAAGAACTCAATCAGTATGTTAACACTGTTTTCTGAGGTTTTCATCAAAGTGTCAAATCCTTTTGGGATAGTTTTCCTTTATCAATAAACTGGCCAGCCATTATCCATTCTCATGTTCTACCTTCTTCGATACAAGAGCCTCTGGATACAGACCAAATCACATTCTCCTAACTCCTTCCAGTATACAGTCATCCCTGGTATCCACAGGGGATTGGTTCCAGGACCTCCCCTGGATACCCAAATCTGTAGATGCTCAAGTCCCTTATGTAAAATGGCATAGCATTGGCATATAATCTATGGACATAATCCTGTATACTTTATATCATTTCTATATTACTTACAATACCTAACACAATGTAAAGGCTGTGTAGTTGTTATACTTTTTTAAAAAATTTGTACAGTATTATTTTTATTGTATTTTTGTCATATTTTCAATCTGCAGTTAGTTGAATCTGTGGGTGGGGAACCTGTGAATACAAAGGACTAATTGTATATTGACTAGGTCTTGCTGAACCCATTAGAAGTTTGTTGAGAGATGTCCTCAGGTCTTTTTGGGATATAGTCGCTTATCTTTCTTAACATGCCTAGCACTTTCCCAGCGTGTAAGCTAAAAATGGAGTTGAGTTTAGATGCTGAGGAGTGTTCAAGACACTGGGTGAGGTGGAAATTACTGCATCATTTTCAGACAATGGGGGCATTCTAGTCTTTACTAGGAAGGAATGTGCATCTTCTTCAAGCCCAGAGTATTCAGGGGATTTGGGTTTAACGATTTTTAATCCATCAACAAAAATGTCTCCAACTCAAGGCTCAGGGTCCCAAGCTTTTCCAACCAGGAATCTATCATTGG